>NW_026061730.1:4472500-4717500 GCF_023897955.1 Schistocerca gregaria | reverse complement strand
ACACACACATGCACACACTCCTCACACACACACACACACACACACACACACACACACACACACACACACACACACACACACACACACACAATCCTCACACACACACACACTTTCCTCACATACTTACATACACACTCGTAACACACATACACACACATACAGAATCCTCACACAACCACTCCTCACACACACTCTTCACACACACACTCCCCACACACACACATTCCTCACAGACAAACACACACACACACACACACACACACACACACACACACACACACACACACACACACACACACACACACACACACACACACACACACACACACTGCCCACACATTCGTCACACACACACACACACACACACACACACATACACTCACACACACACTCCTCACCCACACACACACTTCTCACCCACACACACTCAATCCTCACACACACACACACACTATTCACACACACACTTCTCACACACATACACACACTCATCACACTCCTCTCCCACACTTACTTCCCATACACACACTCCACACACACACACACACTCCTCTCACACACACTTCTCACACCCATACACACACTCCTCAGACACACACTCACACTCCTCACCCACACTTACTTCTCACACACTCACTCCTCACACACACAGTCCTCACACACACACACTCGTCTCACACACACACACACACACACACACACACACACACACACACACACACATGCACAACTGGAAACTATTTTGGCTGAACCAAATCTTGCATCAGGTCCATCCCCTAAATTTATTGTGTTAGTTCAGTACCGAAGTCACAATCCATGAAATGATACGATGGCAGCTGTCTCTGGCAGAATACCATTTAATGTACCAATGTATGACAAAGTAGAACCTGTTGCACATCAACACATGTATCATATATATTGTTGTTCTTTTGTAGCCATTTCTGTGTTGTCTTTTTGCAGTCTGTATGCTTGGTCTTCTTGTGCATGACAACTGACCTATGTTCCATGTTGTGCATTTGTATCTCACCTACAGCTGCAAGCATAAACGAGAGAAATATGGTGAACAGACTGAGACTGTTGTACAGAAATATTTTTGCAGCTTTATTCCTACTTTGAGAAACTGAAACTGAGTTCCCTAATCAGATACTTGTCATCATTTGATATGGCTGTGACCTACACTAATATTTTCCTCAACCATCTTCAGGAGTGATCACTCCACTTTCCAGTTTATGTTGTAGAGAGAGTTTTCTTTGCTGGGTGATTTAGAATGCGTAAAGCAATGTCTGTCACACTTCTTTTGAATGGACTTAGTATTTCAAAGTAGCTTGTTTCAATGATGTACCGTCTGTCTTACCTCCCTTTCGTCCGCCAGGCAAACCTATGTACGTGAAGTTTATCAAGTTAATTGACATTTCATTGAGCATGAAGGCATGGTATTCTTTGCAAAGCTTTAATCTAATTTACACATTTAAATGTCCTAGAATCCTTCTTTTGAACGCACTTCAGTATTGCATACATGATCCTAAATCATGTTGTCAGTATTACAGTCCAACATTCAACTAAAGTATCATACCCCACATTGTCTTTTAATAATATAGCAGTGTGTATTCCATTTTCTCATGAATGATAAAGACAGAACTATACTATTGTCAGAAGATGCAGATAAGGTATGTTGTAAGAGCCATGTACTCTACAGGGCACATATGCTGTCATTCAGGACATGTGTTATTCTATTAACTTATGTCCTTTTACAAAATCAAATAAACCAATCCAGCATTAATGCACTTATTTGCGTTAGTGGCTGTTCCACAGGAACTACCTTACCTTCTGTGATTTCTGTTCCACTCCACCATCATGAAGTCTTTTTCTCTTAATATGCTGCCAATTACCCCCAAGTTAATTTTCCTTTTCTGTACATTATTTGCACTTTTTGGACCACCTACTGTTAGTGTTACATTGCTAAACTATGCAATTCCTGTAACACCTTGCAAGCCGACAAGATTGTGGTCATCTCACACTGTGGTAACAGTGTGTCCTCCAGTACATGGTCTCCACTGATTCCACATCTGCGCTGGCCGCGGTGACCTCGCGGTAAGGAGCTCAGTCAGGTTCGTATCCTGCCTCGGGCATGGCTGTGTGTGTTGTCCTTAGGTTAGTTAGGTTTAAATAGTTCTAAGTTCTAGGGGACTGATGACCATAGATGTTAAGTCCCATAGTGCAGCTTGCCTCGTGTGAGCCACAACATGACAGAATAACCATTAATTCTGCCCCATTTGAAAACACACACACACACACACACACACACACACACATATATATATATATATATATATTCACCTTATGAAAGTGGCAAGGAATAGTGGCTGTGTAACACTGACCTGGCCTATCACACATAAGAGGGCAATACTAGGCCTATGCGCACACGAACTCTCTACCAATTAAATCACATGTTATGTTTCTACTGTTCTACAATCCTTTTATAATGGCATGGTGCAGACCACTGCCTCTAAATGAGTTACACTCTTGAAACAGTAGTGTATTACGAGGATTACATGAAGTCCAGGAAATTTTTCAAATATTTATTGCACAAGAACCAAACATTCTACAGATAGCAAACATGTGACATTTTGAAGAGAAATCTCAAAATGTTTTTTTATGTATACCAGAACAGCATAGTTTGGTAATTAGCCAATGATAGCACACCTTACAAACACGGCAAGTTCAGGTGTGGAGCGAGCTTTCTGTGTGTTGGAGTTTGACAAAAACGAGTATGCTACAGCTCTTCAACAGATGTTTAGAACCAGGAAGGCCATTTACCACTGACACAACAAATTCGTTATGACAGGTTGCTTATGCCCAACAAAGACAAGTGGGCATCCCAATAAGAGCGAAGTGGCTATGGAGTACATATGAGAGACATGCTGGGATGGATATGGCAAGAATTCGATTACCATATTGATGTCGGCTGGGTCACTCACTCATGGTTCGCATATCTAGTCTTCGTAAAAAAAAAAAAAAATTTAGAGTTTCTTTTCAAACTGCAATATGATACTTGTACGATGCTCAGTTGCTGTGTAATAAATAACGTAAAATCTTCTTTGGCTTCATGTACACTCTGTATTTTAACGATATTAATGTATCCTTATTCTGGAGCTACATACACACACCACAACATGACAATAAGTAACCTAGCCAACTTCAGAATTATTATGAAATTAAGTTACCTATTTTTGATTTACATTTTGATCATGCCAATTATGTTAAGAACAGTGAACCTCCTACAAAGTGTACTTCACTTTAATAATGCCAGTTGTATATTTGAAAAAACAAAAAAACAGAGTGAGACCTATACTACTACTATAACATGACCTTTATTCATTTACACTGAATTTGCGCATTGCAACATAAAAATATTTGAACTAGGAGATCTCTGTCTCCAGTTACAGGTTAGGAACCAAACACTTACACAATGAATGAAACATAAAAGCAACACCAAAACAGCATTTCACGAACACTTTACCTACTCAACAGTGTAGTACTTGCTGCTCAGGCATTATGTAGCTCCAGTGGAGTGGAGTAACAGACAACTTGAGAATATCTATCCTTAAAAGCTGTCCTTTCAGTTGGTCATAACTGCGAAATATTATCATTATGGCCCAAATTTAAATGTTGCATCAGCTACAGCACTGATGTCCTGCAAGTATACACTGAAGTGATGGAAAACCATTGATGGAATGTAACACTATGATGAAGAACAAAGTTGACTGGTTGGTTGGTTGGTTTTGGGTATAAAGGGACGAAACTGCAGAGTTATCAGTCCCTTTCTCTTGACAAGATAGGCTCAAGGTAGAAAAACACCCAACACCGCACCTAAAAATAAAACAAATGGAAAAAAATGGGAAAAACATACACCACAAGGAGAAGCAGAAGGTATTAAAATCACAGAGCATATGCTCTAGGCAGGCTGGTCACAATAATAAAAGACGATGAGCCAGCCATTCTGCAACACATTAAAATGTCCACCCGAAAAAGGCGAGGTGAGATGAATACACGTAGGGAAAATAAGACCACAAAGACAAATAAATGCAAAGAAAATGCGACAGAGTTAAAATGGAGGGAGGGTGGTGACCTCAGAAAGAAGGCTAGACACCCACCCTAGATGGTACGATAAAACAACCCCTCACGAATAAAATGTAGAACTAAATCTGCTGTTTAAGCACTGTACCCCAATACTGAAGGTATGGTGCTGGGAACGTTAAAAGTCCACCGCAGAGTGACTAGATGTGGGCAGTCCCGCAAGATGTGCATGACAAATCATATGTGAGACACAGTGACACCAAGGTGGATCCTCACGACTGGGGAGGTAGCGATGTGTTAGCCGCACGCAGTTTATTGTGCAAACTGAGATTATACCATTCCATCTCCTAAACCTGAAAACCTTGTGGCGTAATAATGATCGCAGGTCAGTTACAGGGATGCCAATTTCCAGAAGTGGTTTCCATGTAGCTTGTTTGGCTAGCCTATTGTAAAGTTCATTACCTGGGATTCCACTGTGGCATGGGGTCCACACAAACAACAGGGATCGACTGGATCGTTCCAGGGCACAGATGGACTTGTGGATGGTGGCTACCAAAGGATGGTGAGGGTAGCACTGGGCGATAGCTTGTAGGCTCCTCAAGAGAAAAAACGACTCGCCAGGGCATGATCAGATGTGCTCAAGAGCACAAGAAATGGCCGCCAGCTCTGCAGTCCAAACACTGCAGCCGTCTGGCAAGGAGTGCTGTTCAATATGACCTCCACGAATATATGCGAAGACAAATTGACCATCACCCATTGAGCTGCCAGTGGCAACCACTTCATGGTTACGGTACATATCAAGAACCGAGAGGCAGTGACAGCACAGAGCCGAAAGGTTAACTGAGTCCTTAGGGCCTTGTGAAAGGACCAGGCAAAGTTTCGGCCTCAGTGTACACCATGGAGGTGTACGTGAATGGACCTACAGCATAGGTAGTAAAAGCAAGGACTCCAGACAGAAGAGATCGGATCTTAAGCCCTGACCTGGGCCACCAATGTTGGAGATGAAACGCCGTGGATGGGAAAAGGAGATGGTAGTTCGGATGCTCAGGAGAACAATGAATGAGTGTAATGTAACTGGCGAGCAGTAGTGCACGCCTAACCTTCAATGGAGGAACTCTGGCCTGGTCACTGGACTCGTCCTGAAACTTCCTGCTGCCAGTCGAACATCACAGTAGCACACTTGGTGGAGTAAATGTAATGGTCAGGGTGCCGCAATACAATAAACCAGACTCCCGTAGTCGAGACAGGATTGAACAAGGGCTGTGTAGAGCTGCAGCGGCGTAGAGTAATCTGCACCCCATTTTGTGTTGTTCAGACAGCAGAGGGCATTGAGGTGCTGCCAGCTCTTCTGATTCAGCTGATGAAGATGAGGAAGCCACATCAATCAGGCATCGAAATCCAGTCGTAAGAATCGATATGTCTCCATTACAGTGAGTGGGCCATCATTAAGGTGAAGTTCTGGTTCCGGATGAACAGTATAATGCAGACAGAAGTGTGTGACACATAACTTTGCAGCTGAAAACTAGAAGCTGGGGGCTAAGACCATGACTATGTCTTGTGAATGGTTCCCTGTAGGCGCTGCTCAGCAACACCAGTATTGGTGTAGCAGTACGAAATGCAGAAGTCGTCTACATACAGAGAAGCTGAAACCCATGGCCTGACAGTTTCTGCAAGACCGTTAATGGCCACTAAAAATACTGATACACTGAATACAAAGCCCTGCAGGACGCCATTATCCTGGACATTGTGGAAACTGTGGGGAGGCACCAACTTGGACACGGAAAGTATGGAGCGATAGGAAATTTTGGATAAAAATTGGGAGCGGTGCCTGGAGACCCCACTCATATAATGTGGCAAGGTTATGGTGTCGCCAGGTCGTGTCATAAGCTATTCGTAAATCAGAAAAGATGGCAACCAGGTGTTGGCATCTGGGAAAGGCTGTTTGGATGGCAGACGAGGGAAACTAGACTATCAATCGTACAGTGACACTGGCGGAAAGCACCCTGGCATGGAGCCAGTAGGCCACATGACTCCAGGACCCCACACAACCACTGAATTACCATACATTCTACCAGCTTACAAATAACGTTGGTGGGGCTGATGGGCCGATAGCTATCCACATCAAGTGGGTGTTTGCCAGGTTTGAGTGCTGGAATGCCATTGCACCAAATCCGGTTGAAGATGATGAAGAGATGTTTGATCATCTGACTGTGGATCCTATCTGGCTCAGGAGATGTGTCAGGGCAATGTGCAAAGACGCTGTGGAACTCCCATTCTGTAAATGAAGCATTATAGGTTCAATGTGACATTCAGTGAACTAGAGGGCTTTCCTTTCAATTTGCCGTTGAGGGTGGGAGATAATTCTCTGATGCAGAGGCTCAACCATAGTGCTCAGCAAAGTCTTCAGCAATTGCGTTTGGATTGGTAGATAACACGCCATTGATGTAAATGCCAGTAACTTCTGTTGGGGTCTGGTACCCAGAAACACGTCTGATCTTTGTCCAGACTAGGGAAGGTGACTATGGCACCCAATGGTCGAGACGTACCTGTCCCAACACGCCTGTTTCCGTCTTTTTATAAGATGGTGAATGTGGGTAGCAGCCTTTCAAAAGCTATTAGCTGCTCTAGGGAAGGGTGCTGCTTACGTCGCTGTAGAGCTCGCCGACACTCTTTAATGGCCTCAGCGTTTTCTGGTGACCACCAAGGTACTGAATTTCGTTGGGGGCACCCTGAAGAACAAGAGGTTGTGTTTTCTGCCACAGAAACAATCATTCTAGTGACCTGCTCAACTACGACATCGATGGTACCATGTGGGGGAGTTTCAATGGTGACAGCAGAGGTGAAAGCTTCCCAGTCTGCCTTGTTTAAAGACCATCTTGGTAGACGTCTGGAGGAATGGCGCTGCGGGAGTGACAGGAAAATGGAAAAGTGGTCACTACCACACAAGTCATCGTGGGCTCTCCAGTTAACAGATGGGATAAGTCCAGGGATGCAGAATGATAAATCACTGGTCGAGTAAGTGCCATGAGCCACACTGAAATGTGTGGACGGCCCTTGTAGTTAAGAGGCAGAGGTCCAGGTGAGACACAAAAGTTTCAACAACTCTACCTCGGCCATTAAGCACAATGCCACCCCACAAGATGGTTATGGGCGTTAAAATCTACAAAAAATGGGAAAAGTTTAGGGAGTTGATATATCAGTGCAGCCAATGTGTTCAGGAGTACTCCACCATCTGGAGGAAGATGTGCGTTGCAGACAGTTATTTCCTGTATCATCCTTATCCGATGGCAACAGCTTCAAGAGCGGTTAGAAGGGCACAGGTTCACTGCATACTGTGAGAGCTATAGACACGAACTCCACCTGACACTATGATATTCACTACAGTTCTTGCAATATCCCCTATAGCCACAAAGTGCAGGGGTCCGCATTACTGGGAACCAGGTTTCCTGGAGGGCAATGCAGAAAGCAGGTGTAAAGCGAAACAGCTGCTGTAGCTCAGGCAGATAGTGGAAAAAGCCGCAGGTGTTCCACTGGAGGACGACGTTATCGTAAAGCTGGGAAGGTATGAAGCATGCTTGAAGGCAGGTTACGCCTCAGGGTCACCTGCTGCCAATGACTGAGCATTTGTATCCATTACTATTGTGGATAAGGCATCAGTGGCATCCGGGTCCTCAGGAGATGTTGAGATCTCCACCACATCCACATGTGCACAATTGGTAGGTGGTGGTGGTGGTGGTGGTGGAGGTGGTGCCAGTGGAGGGTTCTTTTTCTTAGCAGACTTCTTTGTTTGTTTGCCCTCTCACTTCTCTTTAGGGGCTAGCTGGGAGGACTTCTCTGAAGTAGCTTCAGGCACAGAGGAATAACGTGAAGGAAGAATGTGAAGCTCCTCATTCAGCCGCTGTTGGCTCCTTTAGCCACTGGCGAGTGTCTGCTGCAGCATTAGTGGAGACCTTGGGAGAGATGGTTCCAAGGGACCTCTTCTGCGCGAGATGAGCCAGAGGATGCTGTTGCTTCTCCAGCTAGGGGCAGGGGACCGGTGTCCCCTGCATAGGTAGTTATGATGGCGATGGTAATATAGCTGCAGCATATGTGGACGTCAACTGAGTGGGGTGTAATCGTTTAGCCTCTTGATAAGTCAAATGGTCTGGGGTCTTGTACTCCCATGACTTTCCACTCCTTTTGGAGTACTGTGCAGTATGGAGAGCTGTGGAAGTGCTGCTCACCGCAGCTGATACAAGTGGGAAGAGACGCAGAGAAAGTATTTGGATGCAGTGGACATACGCAGTCTCGACATGTGGCGTTGGAAGTGCAACAGGAAGACATACGCCCAAATTTCCAGCACTTAGAGCACCGCATATGAGGAGGAACATACGGTTTAATACCACAGCAGTAAACCATCACCTTGATCTTCTAAGGGAATGAATCACCCTCCAAGGCCAAGATGAAGGCACCAGTAGCGACCCTTTTATCTTTGGGTCCACTGTAAACCTGCCAGATAAAATGAACCACTATTCTAGAGTGGCGAGGAGCTTGTTGGACAGCAAAGAGGAGGTCGTGATGGAAAATAATCCCCTGGATCAGGTTGAGGCTATTATGGGGAGTAACGGAAACAGGAATATCACCCAGCTGGTCACAAGCACGTAATGTCTGGGATTGGGCTGAGGATGCTGTCTGAATCGAGACTGCATCACCTCTCATCTTTGTCAGGTCTGTCACTTCCTCAAACTTATCCTCAAAATGTTCAACAAAAAACTGAAACTTCATAGGTAGAAAGGAGTTCCTGACCATTCTGCTACAGACTAAATATTGAAGTGAATATGGCTCTTCTTTCTGTAGCACTACATTCCTCCCATTCTGTATTCTTGTTTGGACTCATAAGTGCTTCTGGCGTCTGTAGCAAGGGAGGGAAATGATTGAGGATCGTATCTGTCATCATTGTACTGGATCTTGCCCTTCTTAGAGACTGCAGGTGCTGTACAGTCACCAGCGAGAGATGACTTAGTACGCTTCATTGTGTGTCAGCCACGCTGATGCCACTGACTCCGATCAGGGGCTCTTCCCATGGGTAGCACCCAGCCACAGCAAAGGCCACCTGGCATGATTACCATTGCTGGGAGTCCTGATGCCCCAGGAAGACAGGTATCTACTCCTTGGCATATGTGGGCAGGTTACAGCCCAAGCATTAGCCGTGCTATCCCTGTGTTGTCAGGGGCCACACCCCCAACGAACTGGCTACCATGCTGGATATTGGGCTCAGAGAAATCTAATACTGTCTACTGTCATGGGGGCAAAAGAGTGTAGGAGACAACGTAATAAGATGACTTACCCCGGAAAGTGTCCTCATCCCAATAGTTGAACTGCAGGTGGAGATGCAAAGCCATGGCAACAGGCTCAGGAGATCAAATCTAAGGGCACTACGGATAACTCATGAACCACATAAGGTGTCCTCCCCATATGGCCTGTGCTTCTGTAGAATTTGGAAAGTGGCAGATCAAACCATAAAATGGTACCTGAACTTATAGGACCAAAACGTGAGAGACTCCTGTTAGTCACCTCTTACAACAGGCATGGATACCTCAAGCCTATTCTAATCCGGACCAGCAGGGGGAAGCATAGTTGACACTCGTCATATTGCAGAGATGCTAAGTCACTGATAGGCACAACATAAAGAGTCTCACAAATAAAACTTTTGGCCCATAAGTTTTTCGTCCAAAAAAATCACACAACACTGCAACCACACTGTCAGCAGAAGCAGCACTACTGCGTGATGGGAGTGGGGACTGGGCAGGGGTAATGAGGAGGCTGGAGTGGGGAGGGATAGTAGGGTAGTGATGATGTACAGCACAGTGCTGCTGGGGAGAGTATAAGGATGAGGTGCAAAGAGGGTGGGGCAGCTATGTGCTGTCAGGGGGTTACACAGTGGTCACGGGAGAGGTGGGGAAGGGGCTGCCAGAAAAGAAGACAAGTAAAAAGATTGGGTGTGATGGTAAAATGAGGGCTGTATGGTGCTGCAATGGAACAGGAGGCTGAACCGGTGGGGACAATGCCTAATGAAGGATGAGGCCAGGAGCGTTATGTGAATGTAGGGAAAGTTCTCACCTCCACAATTCAGAAAAGCTAGTGTCAGTGGGAAGGATCCATATAGCACATACTGTGAATGAGTCATTAAAATGAAGGGTCATGTTTGGCACCATTCTCAGCAACCATGTGGTCCACTATTTTTGTGGCCATTCATGCAGGCAGATGGCTTGTCGGTTATCATACCCACATAGAATGCAACACATTGGCTGCAGCTTAACTTGTAGATCACATGACTGGTTTCACAGGCAGCCTTGTCTTTGATGGGATATGTGATGCTTGTGATGGTGGTAGGAGAATGTATGGGACAGGTCTTGCATCTACGTCTATTACAGGGATATGAGCCATGAAGTAATGGGTTGGGAGCAGGGGTTGTGTAGGGATGGACGAGTAGATTGTGTAAGGTTGGTGGACAGTGGAATACTACTGTTGGAGGTGTGGGAAGGATAGTGGGCAGAACGTTTCTCACTTCAGGGCATGACGAGAGGTAGTCAAAACAATGGTGGAGAACGTAATTCAGTTGCTGCAGTCCTGAGTGTTACTGAGTTACAAGGAGAATGCTCCTCTGTGGCCAGACAATGGGAGACTGCAGAGATATGGCATGAGAGATTTGTTTGTTTTTTAGAAAATTGGGAGGATATTTACGATCGGTGAAGGCTTCAGTGACACCCTCAGAATATTTTAGACTAAGAGGCTGTGGGCTATAAAGCACACTATCATTTTTAACCACATTTTAAAAAGTAACATTCTTACAAATATTAATATTAGATTGCAAAGCCAGGCTAAAAAAATTTCTTTGTGTATAAAACCGAACTGATCTAAAGTCCCCTGAATATCAAAATTTAACTTCTCCTTCATGACCACTGTCTTCTTCATATAAGAGATGGTCTTCACTGCCTGTCAGAGCATTACTTGTGCTGTACTTTTTGAAATATTTGACCATAATGTCTTCTCGTACTCTACACCATGACTGTCTTTTCCACTGACACACTTGTTTGATTGTAGGCACTTTCAATACTTTCTCTGGTGAGAGTCCTTCTTGGGTTTTGTCTGTAGCATGTCAACTGAATTTGGTCTGAAAAAACGAAAGAGCAGATCTAAGCCGCAACAGACCCAGCCGCAGGTGGATGCGAGTATCACATGCTGCACAGCAAAACATGACCGACTGATGTGGTGAAGCTGAGTCATTTGGGCATCATATAGCTACAGCCAACACTGCAGTACATTAGCTGAAGTTCGGGAGCCTTTCCTCACCTGCCAACAGTCACGTTAAAATATTTGCCTGAAGCCCTCAACGAACTTAGTCTGGAATGTATAAACGTTCAGCCAAATCGTGTACTAAATGATTTTTCTCTCAATATCAGAGCGAACAACATCCACGAGCCTTTGACACCCAGAGTGACATCCTAGAATGCAGAATGGGGTCAGCCATTTGAGCACTACACAGGGTAGCCTGCTATGAGGCATGAGGGAGCTGGCTGCTCACTGGAGGAAGTTCATGGCCATCATCAGCTGCACCACTGTAGTGTCATCACTGTCGCAGCCAGAGACTGCTGGCAGCGGCATTGAGTGACCCCACATTCAGCTTTGCTCCTTGCACTGTCAGCAATGCCAGATGTCTACTATTTCACATGATAGGTAATTGGAAGCCTCTACCAAGCTGTTCCCAATGTACTATGGCTGACGGCTGGAAAAACGAAAGCAATTAAACATATCTACAGTTGACCTCATGTATCATTTCACTCTCCACATGTGACAATCCAAGAGTCATACAACACTGAAGTCATAACTTTGTCATCTCTTTGTAGACCTATGTTAGAACCTACACCTTATGTTACAGTGAATCAAAAACAAAAAAAAAAAAGAAAGTTCTTATATTTTGGTCATGTAAAAGGCATCTGACAGTCGTGAATATTCTGAAATAGATTTTATAGCAATTAGAGAACACGTGGTTATTTCTATGCTTAGAGGTAATGGAAGGTATGATTAGTTTGTGACTGTTAGATGTGCACAGTGTAATCTCAAGATTCACTAAGTGCAATGTATGAAATCACTTCTAGGAAAAGGTCACACATGTAATCACTTGGGCCATACGAATAGCCAGTGCTGGGAGTCAATATGGCTCATAATTACATATATGAATAACATTAATGTATTTTGTCTTCTTGTCTTGTGAACGTTGTGTTGTAAAGGACAAAGCTTCAATAAAACCAGAGACGTCAGGTGTGTGATAACCAGAAGCAGTATGCATATTGTTAGAATATGTAGCACAATTACCAGCAGAAAATAACGAACTTTGTGGGTTCACAAAGTCACGATCGTTCAACAGAGTGTACATTTGTCAGACAAAAGTTTAATTGCTACTTGTTCTGGGTCAAGCAACTGACAATGAGCAGGTCTTCACCTTCGGTATCTTGCTCAGATGCAAGGTTGGTCTAATGAAGTATTATTGACTGTTTCAAAGAGACTAACAGGGGAAGTATAAACATATTTAGGGTATACAGGAGCTCTGAAGGGAGTCACAACATTCCAAGAATTTAAAGAAGGGTTAATTCAAAGATATATGGAGCAAAATATTGCCAAACACTACAGGGAACAACTAGCGGCAATAACTAAGAAAAATACAAAAACTGTGGAACAATTTGCAGATAGGATGAGGAAAATTAATGCATTAGAGTAGGATGCTGAGGTCACTGACGTTTTGCAAGAACCAGAGCAGAGGGTTCTCAATTCTTTTTTAAGTGGACTGCATGCAGAAATGACAATGTGTGTGTACAAGATGTCCCACAGATTTGCACACAGCAGTGCGGTTAACTACAGAGTGTGACGAGATCAACTTGTTGACTGAAATGCAGGGCAAATGGACACTGTTAGCAACTAATATTAAACATTTCAAGTTTGGACAAACAGGCCATGTAAGGGCGAAGTGTCGCCAGCCTCATGATGATGTGAATAAGTAAGCAATTGGAACCACCACAGCACAGACTGCAAGGAGTGGGAATAAAGATATCACACCATTAGGACAGTGGACTTAGGCATCCACCTGGATAGGGCTTAATTGAAACAATAATTACAGATTGTGGTACACTAAATTGAGGGCTATGACATGATTCGGGATTAGATTTCTTTTATCAGCATTGTGCCATAATCAACTTCCAGCTACACAGGGTGGAACGTGGCAAAAATATGGTTCAGTTAGGTTAAGTCAAGGTAGAGAGGTTGCAAGGAGAGAGTGTAGTGAAAGGTGAATCAATTAAACCACGAACACCCATAGAAAGACTTGATATGCATGATTATGTATCTAAGGGTACTGGGAAATTACTTTGGGTCACTGGTGAGTCTAGCTTGCCGGTAAGAATTTTGTGTTTGATGGAACCATTAGAAGAGAATGAAGTATTAGATGAAGTGGATTGTTTATTTAACAGACATATCTGCACATACCTGTTTCTATGTACCATTTAAGCGCATAGGGCATATGATTAACAAATCATTAGGTTAATTGCCAATATGAATATCTTGGAGGAAGAAGAAGAATGGGACATGTGGGGATTCGGCCATGGAGAATTGCCAACAAAAGTGAAGCCTCTAGAGGGAAGCAATAGGAAACAGATAACAAAACTACTTTTGGAATTCAATGATTATTTTTTTCCAAATTGACCATTATCAGGTACGCCTATTACATAACATTACACACCAATAGGAAATAAATCCTCGGTCTACAACAAACCATACAGAATAGCTAGGATCTATCACCCAATTTAGGAGTCATAAATCTATCAACAGCTGAAAGATGAAATAACTGAAGAATGTAATGTCGGTAGAATAGTTGTGCAAGAAATATAGGTTTTGGTTTGATTACAGACACCTAAATGTGAAAACCATAACGGATGCTTACTCTTTCCCAAACATCACAAATTATGGATAATTTAGAGCTATGCTAATATTTTTCAACAATGGATTTCAAGAGTGATTATCACCAGATAGAGCCTGAAACACAGGACTGACACAAAATAGAATTTCTGGAACCCTGGTGCCACTAATAAATCAGATGGATGTCATCCTCATTATAAATGCACCTGTAACAGTTCAGAGATTGTTGGACGCAAAATCCATAAGTCTGAAACCATGGCAACGCTCTGTGTATCTTGGTGACATAATTGTCTGTGGATGTGATATCAAACAGCATATGTAGCGATTAATGGAAGTATTCTTAAGGTTAAAAGCAGTGAAGTGAACACAGAGTACAGAAAGGACATAGCACAAGATGGAGTTAAGACAGACCCAAGATTATAATGGTTGACAAAAGGATATGCCGATATTGCCAGAAGGTTACACAATTGTTAAAAGAAGAGTACCAAGTTTGTGTGGTCAGAACAGTGCCAGCATGCTTTTGAGGAGTTAAACGAAGCTTTAACATTGAGTACAATTGTGGTGTTTTCTTATTTTAAATGTCAATTTGTTTTATTATGTGATGCATAAAACCATGCACCAGGCTCTGTCTCATCAGAAGATGTGGCATGTGCAGAACATTCAGTAGCTAACACTCAAGGCAACCGCATTTTGAAGAATGAAATTATTCCACAATGAAGAATGGACTTACATATTTCAAATTTTATCTGTAGGGTAAGCATTTAGAGTAATTACAGATCATGTGGCATTAAAATGGTTGTTGGGGTTAAAGAATCCTTCCCTATAGGTTGGCACGACAAACAGCAAGACTAAGTGAATAAGGTTTTGAACTTGTGCATAAAACTGAGAAGAAGCATTAAAATGCAGATAGCTGAAGTAGAACAGCAGCAGTATTACATATTACTCAGAAAATCAGGGAACTACAAACCCAGGTAGACGTCTTGAATACGGAAGTAGTTATTACAATGGTTGCAGTCCCTAGGATATAGTGTTTCAGCTAGGGGTAAATTTGTTGCCAGAAGAGCAGTATTTAAAGCGTCTAAGGAAAGTACAGAAGGAACTGTCACCGAAGATAAGGTTGGTTTCAGAACCTGAGTGCAAAGACTTGCCCTTTAATTTGGAGTTGCCAAAGCATAAGTGAGAACTGATGGGAAAAAAGTTTCCATTTCTGTGACAATAGCAGGGAAACAAGCACATCATGAGTACGACATAATTCACACATATCTCATCAAGTGGGGAATACTGAAGTAATTTGTAAGAGTAAAAACTCAGCGACTGTTATTACCTGCAAAAGATGAAGGAAGATATGTAGAAATGGAGGAAGCAAAGTCACAAAAATGCCACAGAGAGAAAATCAGTCTGTCCGAGTATGGTAATAAGAGTGGGGCAGGAATCCTGTGCAGTGAAATTGCTAATGGGACAAAGTAGGAAAGAGAATGCAAATTAAAAGTGGTCCAGCCAGAATTGTACTTTCAACAGGCCAAGGTACATAGATTGTACCATACCTTTGAGAAGATGGTAGTAGCTGCCACTTGTTTCAAGAAATGGAGGGGTACATCAACAAGGGTAGAATGGAAGGTAAATAATGCCTTTGTACTAAATAGATCAGCATTCTACATAATGGGGCCTATTTTCTGCCTGTCCACCGTGGCTGCAGGGATAACTCACATGAGTATTTCCCAGTCTGACTTTTACTGGCCAGAGAAGCCCAAGGAAGTGCCACCTGTCACAAATCTGACCAGCTTAAATTAAACTCTAGGGCCAGAACTAAAGTAATCTGTAAACACAGTTCTGAACCAGCAGGAGGGACCAATCTCCGAGGAAACATTAATGCAGAATATAAATTCATATTGTGAAAATCAGCACTGGAAAGAGACAACACTGACTATTGTCATACTAGCCATCACAGCAGCACTAGTTCTGCTGAGCCTGGTGTTGTTCTAGTACATAGAAGATAAAGAACACCGCCATGTTCAGACCCAGCCGTAGTTCAGACTCCACTGCGTTGGATAACCAAAACATAAAAGCAGCAGAATGAAGCAAATTTCACAGTGATATGATATGAACCATAACTGATTTCTTTTCGCTTTTAAGTGGGGAGTAGAGAGTTAGAAATGACTGTGCAAGAAGCATAGTTGTGAAATTAGTACCATGGTGTTCCGGTGAAGGTGCAGGTCAAGGGGCCCTATGGAAATGTGTAAGATTCACTGAAAGTGTTAATGTAATTAATTGTTAGAATGATACTTAAGAAGAAAAATAAGGCTGGAAATAGCTGTTGCCAATAACTCTGATGCAATGGGTAGTACAGTCTGGTCAACCCGAGAGACAGAGTCTTCATAAAAAGAAAGTCAATGTAGTGTATAGACCATAATTGGTAAAAAAAAAATACGCCAGAACAGTAGTGAGTAGAAACAGAACCAGCTGCAGACAGGTGAGAGTGTTATGCATTGCAAAGCAAAATATGTCCAACTTTCTTTGCAAAGCAGAGCCAGCAGGGAATAGTATAGCAACAGCCAATACTGCAAAATGCTAGTTGAAAGTCGGATGTTTTTCATCACTTGTCACCAGAGTACTATTTATGACACATGCCTTAAACCCTAAACAAACAATTTGGAATGCCAAAGTACTCAGCAGTTTGTATACTACATGATCTTGTCCTACTATCACAACCTACGCCACATTCCTGTAACACACAAGAGTGACATCCTGGAATGCAGCATTGGGGTCCACCAAAAACGAACGCTAGACAGTGCAGCCTGCTCTGAGTCACAAGCAAGCTGCCTGCTCACTCTAGATGCTAACTTCTGTGAAAATGTGTCAGAGCTAGACATACAGGAGGTCTCCAACAATAAAGGCCACTCTGCCAAAGCCATGTGCACACAGTTTACTTTGATACAACACGACCAGTGGATGCTTCAAGCTCATATGCCAGTTGTTGTGCAGTACTAAGGCAGTCTGTTTTGACCACACAGCCTAATAACAGTCCTCTCTTCTGAAGTCACACATGGTTGACTCTACCCTGGACTTTGGGATACAGTTTCTGTCTCTATGAGCTGTTACCCCACCCAAGAAACAGGAGAACCATTCACACTAAGCCATCAGGACACATCAAGTTTTGACTGTCCTGCTTCCTTTCTTTCTATGGCCCTCCACTGCCAAGTTTAGTAGGCATTTTCTCTGTGTCAAACTGCACTGTCTGCAGTAGTGTACATGGTGATTGTGGATGTAGGGTTACCCAACAAACACTACCTGATTTCATACGTGCCCTGACATCATTGGCGTAGTTGTCTGTTGACTGGAATGCCATCTTCCATGCAGAACATGATCGTACAGATGTCTGGTTGACAGTTTGTAGGACTGTATCATGAATTGAACTCAGGACAGGGGTGTTGTGGTTTGTTGCTTTAATTTTGGATAACAGTGTAGTTTTGGCCATTTTGCATTCAGTCCTCAATTTGCACATGTAGTCTTCTTCATTTCTTCACTTCTATACTAGCATGCCAACCATGAATGGCTATTTCTGTTGGAGGAGGACCAAAATGCCACTCAGTTGCCCTGTTTCCATATGCTATTACCTTCAATTTATAACCTACATCATATGAAACCCCAATTTTTTCCATTAGGAAACTCCTAAAGAAAATACTCTTCTGTTACCATTAATACAAAAGACTTTCAGTTCAAGTTCACTGACACTGTAGACTGCAGTCACACATTATAGGCTAGACAGTTTTCTCAGTTTGTGATGGTAGGGCAGGAGGGGGACAGTATAAGCAAGCTTGTGAAGCTCCACAACTAATGTTCGTCTCATCGGTGCACTGCTGCTGGCAGTTGAATCCACTGTTGCCAGATACAGATAGGTTCCCACAGCATTAGATATATGGCCTATTTTAAGCCTTCAGGAATTTTACATCAAACAATGGACATTTTTACATTTTGCGTCAAACACACACCTGAATGTTGTACGAAATTTTTTGAAGATAAAAGTGTGTCATACTCCATAAAATATGGTATGTTTTTGTTCTCTCTAAAATACTGTATAAAGCTAAACTAATGATGTTTCCTCGTGAGTGACACTCTCTAGGTTTTAGTGGCCTGCCCTTCTTTCCTAACCTTCCTGTATCTGTTACTAACTCTTTCCAGATGAAGGAACTAATAATCCCAAAAGCTAGGGACGTTCCTTGTGTGCATGTATTGTCAGTACTAACTATTTGACCTCCTGAAGTTAAGTGGAGGCCAGCCATTTTGTCTGAACAATTTGTACTTTTGAGCCATTCCAAAATGTAAGCAAACAATTAAATTATAATTTTCAGAACCTTAGCTTTGTTTTTGCATCGTGGTTTAGGTGTAGTATCTATTTTCCTGTCTGAGTAGGAAAAATGTAAATAATATCCCACATCTACTTTTTGAAAGTTACAAGTAGAGGTTACAATGATATGAGGACTCTTTGTCTTCACATTATATACCTAACTTACTCAGCAGTATGACACTTCCTGTGTGCTGATTTCAAGTGCATAGACCATGTTACAATATACATTGTATTTGTCTACAGTGTTAGAGGCATTTTAAGTTTAAATTCATCATGTTTGCTGCCATATATGGAAGTAAAAATACTGATTAACTTGTGATATCCAAAGAGGAATATAACATCAAGGATTCTTACTACACAGAAGGTAGATCAGGAAGAATGATAAAATTTTTTGTTAGTTAACTTCAATCTAAACAATTTTTTAAGGAAATATACAGTAAAGCAAAGAATTTATGGGGGAATTATTTGGTGGATGAAACAATAAAAGTTTCATTTGCTGAATAAGTTACAGAGTAATACATGAAGGCTGGTGCATTGTTACAAATTATTAATGCTAGCTTTCTGTTAAAGGTAATGGATAGAAAGTTTAAGAGACTGGGATAAATTTTGCAAATCTATATTCAAATCAGTTACAACTGGTTCAATAAAGAGAAAAGGATAATAAAATGTTGCAAGACTTCAGAAGAAAGGAAAGAGAGCAATTTACCAAATATCTAAATTTAAAGTAAAGGAAAAGAGGAAGAAAGAGTTGGAAAAAGTGTGTACAAAATAAGTAGATGAGCAACGACACATGTCACTGGAGTGTAATCATCAGAACCCTATTTAGGTTCTACTAATCCCCATAAACTTTAGGAAAGGCAGTAAAAAGATCAGAATAGCTACATCCAGACCAGACAGCCCAACTTGGAACTATGTAGTAACAAAAATTTTAATTGTTCCAGTGAAACAACTTCCATAAAGTTGAAGCAAACATTAGCAACACATTAGCAACTGAATAACAAGGTTTCAGAAAAAGAGAAGCCAACAGTTGAATTTTTTTGCAACAGAGATGACAAGCTGTCAAGCACCTGACAGATGGGGTACTAAATTATTTAAAGATCTGAAGACTAAGATGAACAGAGTGCTGCAAAAACACTACATAGTATTTTCAGCTCAAGGAGCCTATAAGCAATTTTATGCAGACACAGAAATAGAGCAAATAAAACATTCTTTTATTCATTACACATTTTGTTGGTTTTCAATACATCTCAATGTATGCATGTAGGTATCATGCCAACTCTCATTATCTGGTGAATGCACTGAAAACAGCATTTTTTTTTCTTGAGGTAAGGAGTTACTGGAACATTTGGTCTACTGTTAATTCGTGTATACTATGAACTCATGAAAGAAGTGTAAAAGCTGTAACTCCTAAACTTCACTTCACAGTAAATAATGAAGTTCACTTACAAAGAAGTAAAATGGAAAAAATGGATTGATGTTTGCAGACAACAAAAATATAAAGTAGTTAATTGTACTATCACTGATATAGTGTCTGAAATTGATAAACAAGTTTTATATTTAACATTTCACTGCTTCATTAAAAACTCACAATCTAGATGCTGCAGAAACATTTTATCATGCCATTATCACTAATGAGATCTAACACAAAGTTTCGATTGCTGTGTTCCTATATAGATTACAGCTGATTTAAAGAAGATCTCATGTGTCAAAAATGTTGACAATTTGTTGAGATGGCTGTACTCGCCTATTTGAAAACCAGTACATTTTATCCAGTTTGCGTTCAAAAGTATTTAAAGTGGAAATGGACTGCTATTCTTTGCTGCATGTCATGGCAAAGTTGTGATGGATGCTATTGGTATCACAATGAGGAGAGGATTGTGGAACCAGACAAAACAAAGAAAATGGCATACTGGCTGATTTTTATGAATGCATACAAATTCAGATTCAAGGAAAAACCACGTTTTATGGTGGTGGAAGATTATTTATGGACAACTGCGTAAGCAGAAATTACATTCAGGTCAAACTTTTTGCTCATATTCAAAACTATTACTATTTCTTACCTTAAGCTATCTTAATAACGTTGACCCAACCAGCCTGAAGCTTGGTAAAACCTAACATCTTCTTATAACTAAGGATGCAACCCATCAAAGATGGGCTGGATATTCCGGTGTAAAACTATTCTTGCAGGGACCAAATGCTGCACATGAAGACAATTGCAACAGATGCTGGCAAAGATGTGCATGTTGGTCTGATAAATCCTGGACTCTTTGTCACTGTAGAAATTTTAAATGAGAGAAGTATAAAACAATTTCTATGGCATTTCTGAAAATGCAGAAGCTGTGTGATTTTTAAACCCATTCCAAAGGCTACAATTTTTTCACACAATACAAAAGTGACAGCAAATTTTGTTAGAACCGAACAAATATGAACATTAATAAATCAACTAATGATTGTGTGAGTCATGTATAGAATCTATGGTGTCCCAAATGCAATTAGTTTTTGACTTTTATCTTCTAGATTACAAGTTTTATATACAATTACTGCATGCCTAATTTAACACATTCCTGATGTATTTGTATTTTAAAGGAAGGGTTCAATTCAAACAATTTCTGATTTGAATATAATTTTAAAAAATTCTTGCAGGAGCTATCTTTAATTCCACACAGCCAACTTTATGAGCGCATCATTTATTTAGAAAAGAAAATGTTATTATAACAATTAATGAAACTCACTTTTCATAGGTGTGACGCCCAAGAGGAAACTTATCACTGTTTCCTCAGCTGAATTCTACTTTTGATTCAACTGACCTTTAATGAGTAAGTATACTGTTGTATTCCATAAAGAAATAATTGCATCTCAATCTACTGCAACTACCAGGAATACTGATTACACAACAAATTCAAATTATGTACAACATCAATTGGTGGATATTTAGTGCTTCAGTCATTTCTACACTGAAGTAAACAAATTTATTAACTAATTTACAGATTCTGTCAATTCTTCATTGTGTTTTCTTCATACAAAATTAGTTTTAGAAGCTATGCTCATTTTTTGATAATATTTCAATGCAACCTTTTGGTTGTTCATTAAAATTATTTAAACCAATACCTCAGAACAAGAGTAATTAGATTTTATGTTGGAGAACTGTCAAAACACAGCTGACCCTGACACTACTAGTAAAATTTTCTGAGAAACACCGTGCACAGGTCACATTAACCTCTCAACAGAGACACATCATTGTGTAACCAGAAATTAAAAATCTTCTGTCATTTACTTAGCCATAATCTTACTGGGCGATCAGAATTATTTTGAGAAAATATTAAATTCTTTATAAACTCGACAACTAAATACAATATGATTCATCAATGAAGCCCTAGCACATATTCACAGAGTTAATTGTTTTGTGAAAGGATTTCATTATACATACTGGTTTGATAGAGATGTAAGGAAACAATTTACTATTAAAATGAAAAAAATATAAGGCATATGTACCCTTTTGCATCTATCACTTAGTTGGTATATGGTTCATGGCATATTCCCTAATTTTAATATATAACAGATACAAATAAGAGAAACTTAAATAATCAACAGAATATTTGCCTTTACTATTTACAGTAGTCTCCCAATGCTGGGATGACTTTTTCATTCTGTAACTGTAGAAGTCACCTCGTTTTAAGGCAAAGAACTCGTTAAGCAAGGCTATGAGCGCATTTTCATCTGGCAAGGAAGTTCCTTGCAGTTTGTACGATTGAGAGCAGAAAAGGAGAAAATCTGAGGGTGGGAGATCAGTTGAATAAGGTAGGTGTGTAATGACCCAACTCCTTAGTATTGTTTTTTATCAGTCTAGCAGATTGTAGGCAGGCATTATCCTGGAGTAGTGTCTTCCGGGCCATTGTTCATGTACAGCATCTGCAACCAATCTCAGTTGTTGACAGGGAATGTCAGCAGTAATCAGTGGTTACATCTCAAGAATACAATTCATAGTAAACTACACAGCATGTACATTACCTTTTGTTGGTTAGTTGGTTTTGGGTTTGATGGGGGCTAAACATCGAGGTCATCAGTCCCCGGTTAAAAACCGACATACTTGTAAAAGGCCTATACAGGAAAAGCGTAACCTCTGCACCCAGAGGGAGGGAACACCAAGGGGTACAGAGCTAAAATGAACACCACAATAACACAAAATAGAAGACACTAAATGAGCAGAGCAAATAGTTAACTAGAGTAAAACAGACTACAGTGGTTGATGGATCAGGTTAAAGGTGAACCACTCAACTAGAAACGAAGAACCTCCAGCTGGAAAGTGTTGATAGAGGTACTAACACAACTTGTTACCATAAGAGACACTATTTTGGTATCCACATCACATTTAAAAGTCTCTGGAGTGGGTCTAGCTTGAGAAATCATGCGAGAATGCCCATACTAGAGTGAGTGATAGAGCCCAGCTGCACGGATAAAACGTGAAACTATAGAGGCATCGTCACCAAGAATTAAAGGAAGTGCAGCTGGTAAATTAAAGGACTGCCGCAAGGGGGCTAAAAGGGGGCAGTGCATCAGAAGATGGACCACTGTCAGCCCTGCATCACAGCGACACTTGGGCGGGTTCTCACGATGAAGAAGATAGCTGTGGGTCTACCTCATATCTCCAATTCGCAGATGGCAGAGAACAACTGAGTCCCTACGCGTGCTCCTCAAGGATGAGTTCCATATGGCCGTGGATGACTTTACCATGTGGAGCTTATTTGGCGTGTTCATGACAGACCATTCAGAACTCCAGACATCACGGACCATGCGATGTAGGGCTGACCGGAGGTCTCTTTCCACGAGACCAAGTTCCAGGGGTGGCGAAGTGGTGGCCTGCTTGGCCAATCGACACGTTCGTTTCCTGGAACGCCGATGTGGGCCACAGTCCACACAAATGTCGCTGAACGACCACACTCGGCGAGAGCAGAAACAGTATCTTGAATACCGTGCACCAAAGAGTCCCGAGAGAAACACTGGTCGAGCGCTTGCAATCCACTCAGGGAGTCACTCCATACGACAAATGATTCCCCAGGGCAGGAGGAAAGGTGATCGAGTGCATGATAAAGAGCAACCTGCTCTGCAGTGAAAACTCTGCTCCTGCAAGGCAGGGAGTGCTGCTCAATATAGACGCCGTGGATGAAAGCAAACCCACTGCGTCTATCAACCACAGAACCATCGGTGTAGACTACATTTGCATCGTGAAACGAGGCAAGAAGAGCCAGGAATTGCTGACGAAGACTGGCAGGTGGAATGGAGGCCTTGGAGTCACAGGACAAATCCAAACAAAGCCGCAAGTGAGGGAGGGACCAAGGAGGGGTAGAAGAAGAGGGCCAGAAGGATGGAGGAAGGGGAAAGGACTCTAGTGATGAGAGAAGGGAATGAACGCAGACTGCGATCGGGAAACCCGACCTAGGCTGCCATCATGGGGATGGGAGTGCAGAAGATGGAAAAAGTTGCCTGCAGTTTGTGTGGTCAGGGTGGCATTGGTGTGGGCGATGTAAGACCCAAGCAACTATTGTCAACGGAATCATAGGGGAGGGATTCCTACTTCTACAACAAGGCTAGTCACTGGACTAGTGCAGAAGGCACCTGTCGACAGTCTGACGCCACAATGGAGAATCGGGTGGAGGATCTGCAACATTAAACGTGCTGCTGAGTCGTACACCACGCTCACGTAGTCGAGACGGGGTTGGACTAAGGCCTTATAGAACTGTAGTAGGGTTGTTTGTGCAACCCCCCAAATGGTGTGGCTGAGGCAGCGAAGGTTGTCGAGGTGCCGACAGCACCATTGTTTAAGTCCATGATCTTCCATTCTTTTTGATAAACCGCGCAGTCTGACGAGCAAGATGAATGTTTCTGTCCGCAATTGACACAAACAGGGGGCAGCGAACATGGGATGTTGGGGTGGGAGGCACATCTAAAGTCCCGACAGGTAGGGTTGGCGTCACATCTCGATGACATAGGCCCAAACCTCCAGCACTTAAAGCAGCTCATGGGAGGGCGGATGTAAGGCTTAACATCACATCGATATATCACCACCTCGACCTTCTCGGGCAGGGTGTCACCCTTGAAAGCTAAGATGAAGGTGCTGGTGGCGAACCTACTATCTTTAGGCCCCCTGAAGACACACGTCGTACAAAGTCGACACCGCAGCGTTCCAGCTTTGCACGGAGCATCTCCTCAGCACGCAGCACACCTTGAGATTGAGTTCTTTTATAGAGGTTTATACCATCCTCACGATCCAGGCAGTTAAGCCAAGATCCCCGGGCTTTGTACCGTACAACGTTCCACCGTCACGCCTTACGGTGGTCGTTGAAGCATGCTCAGAGCTTACAGTATTGAGGACTGGTGGTGCTTCCCAGTCCCCAGCTCAGGGACCCCGGGGTCGCTAAGCCCATGCCCAACAACTAAATGCTGAGCCCCCTGAGGGGCATTATCTTTTGAGGATGCTTTTTGTTGCTACTTTGTTTGGCCTCAATCATTCCTTTCATTTCCTTATTTTAACACAAAGTCACCATTTCTGACCAGCATAATGATAGAGGGCAGGAATGATTAGTGTTGTTCACAAATAAGTGATTACAGGCAAGCAAGAATGTGCATATGGCCATTCATTTTTGTGATTTTGGTTTAGTGCATGTGGTATCCATACACCCTATTTTTGAGTCTCACCCACTGCATGCAAATATTGGAAGATCATGAAGAGATCACAGTTTATCGAATTACCCAGTTCTCAAGTACAGTGACATGAATCATTGTGAATTCATGCATTTAAGTGATCTCCATCAAGCCCCGAAGGTAAGTCACTAATGGCAAAACAATTCCCTTAGAATGAAAAACAATTTTCTTGCCAAGCTCTGTCCAAAGGTATTAAACACAAACAGGATGGAAATGTTTCTGGCTGCCTCCACTGCTTTTACACCTATATAGAACCCAACAGTGCTCCTATTTCTTCACTGGGCACTCCACTATCTAGTGGCCACAGTTCCAGTTACTATCTCAAAGAGCAACAGTGAAACACAAATAAGAAAATGACAATTGATAAATAACCTCTCAGCAACAGGAATACCAACATGCAAAACTAAAGTCTATCAACTTATGCACCAGCCTAATATTTAGGAAAAACTGAGATAATATCAGGCCATGAAAAAAATAATTTCTTAACCATAGCTGAAAAAAACTGGGGGGAGGAGGTGAGTGACCATTGAAATTAGATTCATCAGACTCCGTCAGGAAATGTATACTTGACCAGACATCAGATGAATGGTCAAATCAGTCACAAGAATCATCTACTGACAGAAGCAGGAACACTTCTTGTTATGGTTGTAACAATCTAATAACTAAAATACTGTGCTGACTTTACAGCATAACTGAAATATGCAGTATAAGTGTAGAAACTTTATTGGCATCACATTACAACCTTTATCTCCCTTTACTCAGGAAACTACAGTGTTAAATGAATTACACTTACAAGAACTGAATCTTACCTTAGCAACAAAAACTGGGTCATAGTAATAAATGATACCTTGTGAGGAAAACTGAATACAGAATGGAGAAACAATCATACCATGTCCCACAGGGTTCAGCATTTGATTTATCCTGACCTACATAAATGTTGAGCTAAAACCACTGCAGGTGCCTTCAAAACCTGCAATACTTGCTGATGACACCAAGAACACTGCTAACTGTCAAACACATTCATACTAGAAACAGCCAGGAAAATAAAGGAACATGCTTTCAACTAGTTTACAGGCAATGTAACAAAAATTCAACCTTTATACTTACATAAGCACACGTGATGCAATTCCAAACAAATCCAAATGACTTACAGATTCAAGGAGATATCAATGACAGTCACTGAATGAGGATACATGAGATATGTTCTTGGGCATTTGGATGGATATTACATTAAGGTAGCACCAGCATGAGAATGAGTTAACCAAAAAGCTTGTATCTCTCTGCCTTGCAGTTAATGAATGTTCTTCCAGAGTGTCAGCTTGCAGAAATGCTTCCTAGCATGCTTTCACTCAGTACTATCCTATAGGATAATCTTATAGGACATGGCAGCTATGAACAAATTAGTATTTATCCTACACAAGCTTGTACTGCCAGTGATGTGATTATGACAACTGAACACCTCGCATAAACCTCTTCACTGACCTAGGGAATCTTGCGCCTACATCTCACTATGGAACTCCCTATTGGCTTTTACATTAGCTAACAAATATGTTATTTATTTGTAGTTGGCTGTCCCAGAAGATATTTCCAAAAACAAGTCATAACTCCAAAAGACGCTACCATAATTGCCTCCAAGTGAGTAGTTTTGAGGGGATCAACTTGAGAAATTTACCATGTTGTTGATCCCATTTCAACTGAAACCCAAGTAGACACCAAGGAATTGTATGCAGTATGTGTCATTTAGTCTGTGACCAGTAATGTCTCCATCTTCCAGTAGCAGGTCATTTCTAATTAAATTGCATGTTATAAAATGAGTCATCAAGGAATGACTTGAACTGGTAGCTGCAACATTAATAAGGGTAATGTGCTGTGCAATATGGGACAGGAAGTTTGTTGGTTGTGATCATGATTTATTATTAAACTCAAGGGATGTATTAAACAGTTTAGTGAGATTGGCAATGAACTGAATCCGAAGAGAAGGGAATTCTGTAACAAACTGAAGAAAGTTGGCAATATTAGAAAACCCATAGATCAACCAAAAACAGAAGAGATGGAAAATTATCAGAAATATCAATGTTCATATGGATTTTGTACCACTGCGTTGGAACCTTCACAAAAGAACACTTCTGAACAGTTAGCTGCCTGAGGGATTGATCAGCTATAAGGGGCTGCAGACCTGACCTGGATATTTGCTTCATCTCACAGTATGCTATCTCTTATTGGCAAGAGTTTGTGAAAGGCTCCACCTATGTGCCTCCTCTTCCAACATCATTGGATGAACTATTGTACTACATACCAACAGCAGTGACGGGCTTGGAAATGCATGGATCAATTCTATCGCATGGCTGCTTAAATGTGTTGAAAAGAATTTTGATACTTGTAATCAGTAAATGATGAATCTGATCGTAAACACAGCTGTTAAAAGCACCTTAATACCATATGTGCACACACACAAATTGTAATCGGTGGGAATCCTTTGTAAATAAAGGCTTTGCAGGCATATATAGAAGTAAAAATCTGACTCCAATTCTGTACCTTTATTTAATACAAAGTTATAGCTTTGTGAAATCTGATGATTTTAAACATCCTGAATAATTGCTTGTACAGGTATAACTTCTTTCAGTAAAATATGGTAATTTGTCTTGATGGTTTGCATCTATTATTGAACGTTTCAGAAATTTTCTCATAAAATTAAATTTGCTTTCAACACTGTGACCTCTGCTCTGGCTAGAGATGGCGTGTGAATGTTATTCATTTGTTCATTCCTTGATTTACACATCGCATTCCATAAACAAAGATGTGGATGTAAGTGGGTGAGCCAGGCTGCAAATCTTAAGGAAGAAGCTCCCACAGGAATTGACGTCTGAAGTGTGCTGACAACCAGCTGTTTGTGACTAGTGCTAATCTACTCACACTGCTAATTATGGGAACTGCTAATGGATTATTCTGTATGTATGTGAATGCACATTTACTACTATAAAAATATCACATTAGTCAGCTACTTATTTTACCAAGTATATCCATATACATCGATACTCCACTATCCAGCTAATGGTGCATTGGGAAGGGTACCCCATAACCCTGCTGGTCATTTTCGTTCCCATTCCACACGCAAATACGAGGGAAAAAGACTGTCTATGCATCTCCATATCAGCCTCGACTTCTCAAATTTTATCTTCATAGTCCTTATGTGCAATGTATGTTGGAAACAACAAAATTTTTTGGCAATCAGGTTCAAATGGCAATTCTCTAAATTTTCGCAATAGTGTTCCACGAAAGAACATCACCTTCCTTCTGGAAGTTCTTATTTGAGTTCCTGAAGCATCTCTGTAGCACTTGTGTACTGTTTGAACCTACCATTAACAAATGTGGCAGGCCACCACTTAATTGCTTCTCCAGAAAAGTATTATTTTGCTATCTTGCTCTAGCTTCTCATACAATTACTTTAAAAAATTCCCCCAATTCCACAATTAATACAGAATATTGCTGGCCATGTACCAGTATCAAGATGGTCAGCCCAATTTTTCTGCAACTTTAAGCCCTACCATTTTATCCTCCTAAGACCACAAAGACTGTGTGTCACTCTGGTTGACACAGCTAAGATGTTCACTGCACAACTGCCTGTGGCACTCAGGATCACTCTCATGGTCACACATCCTATTCGTAGATTTTCTCAGGTGTCTACCACTATTTTTGTGGCACTCAGGATCACTCTCATGGTCACACATCCTATTAGTAGATTTTCTCAGGTGTCTACCACTATTTCATTTAAGTTACATATTTTCAAAATAACAAGTGGGGTACACATCAGTGATTTCATTGCCAACAACATGAAATGGTTTTCCAGACCACACAATTAGAAACACACTGTTCTGCACACTAGCTATGGGAGCAGCACTCCATGCAGTGGACACTATCCCTCAACCTCTGGCCCTGGTGCTATGAAGACATCTTGTTTGACCTGTGATCTCTTGGGCTGCATACGAAGGCCAGTATGGTCTTTTGTATTTTCATGGTAAGTGGTCACCAACTACAATCCAGCCACTTTGACAACTACAGCTATGCCCTAGACACTGTACAGTTAGTTGTTTTGGCCTAGCTTCTCATTTGCACATGCCTGACTTCTCATTTCTGTAAACCCCTTGTTGTGGAACAACACTACTACTGTTTCACTTACTGTCCTGCCTACTTGTGATGCCAATGCATCCCTTTAATTTGTTTAAAATGGCGTAACATGAGTCTCTGACACACATTTACATAATGTGAGCTGCTCCTCATATGACCGTTTGGTTCCTTGACCTGTATGCTTGTATAATCACCACATATTTCTTTGTTGAAGAAGCCAACGTTCTGTGCCTGAAGAATGCTTCGTAACTGCAACAAGTTTGTTTATGAAAAATGAGATCAAGAGTGAGCCAGTACCTAACCTTCTGCAGTTCTATGTAAAATGTTCCCCAATCTTTGCCTAATTTCATTCCTGTGACATATTTATCAATGTCATCTCTTTCTTCTTTAGATCTGCCAGGACTAATAGTGAGCTCATACATGGCTTTATCTATGTACAATCATTCACCAAACGCGATACACAGAGTTATTCTATTACTGAAAATTTAGTAACTATTACAACAGGCACCACAGAAGCTACCACAATATGAACAGGTTTTGGCCAAAGTATCAGGGCTGATCTGCAACACACAAATTTTATCTCTCTTTTTCATAACCCAAAAATTTTAGGACAAATATAAGAATAACTATGATTCACACAAACGATAAGAACAGCCAATGTTGTTTTGAACTGCACTTATCAGAAGTTATTGAAAGTAGGAATATTTCTCAAAGGACCGACACTTTTAGAGCTTAAACTTCATCTAAAGGTGAATTTTGTGACCATCGCACACAGCCATTATACAATACACTTGATATCAACAACGGCAACAAAAAAGCATGATTATACTAGCTACCTGTCCCTTTGCACTTCTATTTCGATTTACAACAGTCAACATGTAACAGGTGAAATGAAAATCAAGTGCAGGAATACAAGAATACTGTACAATTATCATCAGCAGCAAACTGACAATCTGTAACAATTTCACTGCAATGCATCTTTTACTCTACACAAAGCCTTATTATTTGACTACCGGCAATACATCAAACATGTAAATACTTACAATATTCTCAGCTACATTCAGTTCCAAATTTAATTCAGGATCCTCCTTGATAAAATCAGTGGACCATGATATTCCCAATGGATTTTCAATGGACTGAAAGACAGAAACAATCTGTGAATTATAGCTGCTTGGTAACTTCTGTGTGTATATGACAGCTCTCCCTATTCCTCTCTCATGAGTATCATCCAACTTCTGAGATTCCTATCGACTGGGTAGGGTGAGTGTCAGAATGCAAAAAAATTAATTGTCTAATTTTGCTATCAGCCATTGTGTAGTATTTATTTGGCAGACTTTCTATATATTTTCCTGTCACATAATCCACTATGATTTCAGAGGCACTATGACCTGTTCTATCGGATGGTCATACTCCCATATACAAACTTGATATATGAGTGTGGCAACATTTCAAAATTAAACTCAGATAATAAATAGATGCAAATAATCTTCCAGCTTTAAACCCATAAACAAGAGGACTTTTGGTCATTAATCAAATGACTATGGCATTGCACATATTATCAGCAAAATTAACCAAATTTAATGCTATTTACACAGCTTCTTGCTCTGTCACCACTTATTTTCAGTGTCTGCTCTTTAAGAAACAATTGAAATTTGTGACGTGTCCTGGATGAAAATCTTACAGAATTAAATACAACGGAAGGAGGATTTCAGTAATGATGTAAATACTAGAGTGAACAATGACCGGTAACTCTACAAAATACCCATGACATCGTTCCACATTATCTGTTATAGCACTGTGACACAGAGATGTGTAACAAGATTAACAATTACTTCCAAAAGGAAGTCTTCGTTGCTCTGTTGTCATCAAATATGTACTTAAGGCATTCATTACATAGAATCATAATAAAAAATTAATGCAAGGGTAATGGTTTGTAAAGATATCCTTGTTACAAGTGGTGTTCAAATACTATTGGTAATAACCTACAATCAACACAGCTAACTAGAGTCAACTCGAAGACAACAAACATTCTTGAAAATAGCTGGTATCATAGTTAACAATTGTTTACCATCCATGAAAATTTAGCTTTAATACCCTATATTTGTGTCATGACATCCTTACTGCACTTCCTGCACAATACAGTGCATGGGTGAAAACTTATATTATGCTCAGATCAATCAGCATGTTGTTTCAGTTCCGGATCTTGCTTTACTCAAACACTAGGGCTGTCAGCCTTTAATGGGTCTGCAAGAAACTGAACTAGCAAAAAATTGAATCACTTAGGTTTCTGTGTCTTCTTCCTACTTGAGTATCTCAGAGAAGATCTGGGGAGTAGGAATACTGAGGGAGGGGAGAGAGGGAGGGAGGCAGGGAGGAGGAGTGGGGAAGAGGGGGTTGAGGGGGAGAGGGGGAAAGGAGGAGAGGGGATAGAGGGGGAAGCGGAGTGAGGAGAGGGGGGAGGGGTGGAGGGGGAGAGATGGGGGAGAGGGGGTGAGGGTGGGAGAGGGGGGAGAGGGCAGGGGGAGAGGGAGAAGTGGGGAGATTGGGAGAGGGTGAGAGGGGGTCGAGGGTAGAGAGAGGGAGAGGGGGAGAGGAGGGAGAGGGGGAGAGGGGGGGAGAGAGGTAGGAGAGAGGGGGAGAGACGGGGGAGGGGGAGAGGAGGGAGAGGGGGAGAGAGGGGGAGAGAGGTAGGAGAGAGGGGGAGAGACAGGGGGAAGGGGAGGGCAAAGAGGGGGAAATGGGGAGGGGGAGAGGGGGAAATGTGGGAGAGGGGAGGGGGAGAGAGGGGGAGAGAGGGGAGGGGGTGAGAGGGAGAGATGTGGAGAGGGGGAGGGGGAGGGGGGAGGGGCAGGAGAAGAACGGAGAGGGGGAGAGGGGACGAGGGGGAGAGGAGGAGGGGCAGGGGGAGAGGGGGAGTGGGGGAGGAGATGGGGGTGGAGCGGAGAGTGGGAGAGGGGGAGAGGGAGAGAGAGGGAGAGAGAGGCTGACTTTGAAACATATCTTCGTGTAGAAGCTGTCAAGGCCACAACACTAATAATCACATATATTCATCACTTAGAAACAGGGAGCAAGAAAATATGGTGCACAAGTCTGATATTTGAAACTTAAGCTGAGTTTATTCTTGAATGCAGGTACAACTATTTCTTACATATCAAGCAGCAACCAGGATTGACAGTAACCATACAACTATGAAAGTGGATGTATTTTACATCAGTGGGCCGAAAAGGGTAAGTTGCCCTCCCTTGAAGAGAGCGATAAAAGCCCTCCTCTTGAATTAGATATAAAACTAGGTCCACCATCATGGCATCAGGGGTAGCAACTCAGGGAGATTGAGATTCTGCCACAGGGTGGCTAGGTTGGACAGTTCAGTAGAATGTAGACCACTGTTGAATGGGAATGACGACAGTGGGGTGTCAATGGAGGAGATGACCATGAGACCACCAGATACAGCTGACGTGGAGATGGCAGAGGATGGAAGAATGCTTATAAGAGGCCTGCATGGAGGACTTCCATAGATTCATAGTCTCCTTATCACAGGTTGTTTGAAGTCACAGTGATTCATTCCCTACTTCAGGTCCCTTAAACTTTGTGGCGTAATACTGATCAGAGGTCTGTTTACAGAATACTGATTACAAGAGCCAGTTTACTGGTAGCCCATTTGGGCAAGCTATCAGTAAGTTCGTTCCCAGGGATCCCAACATGATCCAGACTCCAAACAATCATCACTGAGCATCCACATTGCTCAAGGGCATACTGGGAATACTGGTTAGCAATGACCAAGGTATGCTGAGGGTAATACTGGTTGAAAGCTTTCAAATTGGTCAAGAGGTTGATGAAGATGAAGGACCCACCAGTGGAGGAAAGGATATGCTTAAGAGCATGAGAGATGGCTACTAACTCTACAGCTTCCGACAAGGAAAATTGGCAGTAGAGGTCCTCAGGGGGGACCGTGTCTTCGGACCTCATGATGGACCAAGAAAAAGCGGACCAATGGTTTTCCCACAGAAGTGTACGTCAGTGGGCCCAGAGGAGAGGTGGAGGAAGAAGTAACTGGAGTTCAGAGGGGAGGGACAGAGTGTAGACTGCGATCAAAATCACTGAACCGGGCCGCCATTATGGAAGATGTGTTTCCATGTTTGGAAAGGGGATGATAGTTTGGATGCTTAACAGAGTTGCAAACATAGGTAACATAACTAAGAAGCTGTTGTTCGCTCCTGATACACAATGAATGGATCCCAGCCTCCATACATAATCTGTCCACAGGACTAGTTCAAAAGGCTCCTCTAGCAAATCAAACTGCAAAGTGGTGCATCAGATCCTGTATCCACAATGCTGAGGATGATGCCGAACCATATGCCAGACTCCCATAACCAAGACAGGGTTGTATTATGGCTTTGTAAAGCTGCAGAAGGGCAGTGCACTCTGCACCCTTGCTGGTGTTACTCAGGAGACAAAATCTACTAAGGTGCTGCAAGCACTTTCACTTACACTGCAAAATACTGGGAATTCATGTCAACTAATAAATAAAGACCAATCCTAAAAAACAGTAAGTTCCTACCACATTGAGTAGTTTTTCAGGAAGATATAGTTCTTGTTGTGGATGAACCACATGATGTTGACAGAAAACGATGACATGGGTCTTGGCAGCTGAAAACCAAAATCCATGGGTGAGTGCCCATGACAGCATCTTTCATATGGTGCCTTGCAGTCTACATTCAGTGGCACCCACACTAGAGGAGCAATAGTAAGAGACCGAAATAGTCAGCATTAAGGATGGTGATACTGATGACCTCACAGCTAGAGGTGACCATTGATGCCTCGCAGAAAAACAAGGACACACTGTACAGAGCCCTGCAGGAGTCCATTCTCTTGGGTATGTGGAGTGTTGTGGGAAGTACGGACTAGAACCCAGAACATACACTGTGACAGGAAATTATTGATAAAAATTCGGAGTGTCTCCCACATAACCCACTCATGTAAGGCAGCAAGGGTATGGCCTCACCTCCTGGTGTCATACAGCTTTTGCAGGTCAAAGATGGCAATAATGCATTGACATTGGGCAAAAGCTGATTGGCTGGCAGACTGCAGGCAAACCAGATCATCAGTAGTGGAACAGCCTTGGCGAAAGCCACACTGGGATGCAGCCAGAAGACTCAAGGAGCCAAATAGGTGACAGCTCACTGCGCATTCAAGCAATTTATGGAGAACATTCGTGACACTTACTGGGTGATAACTGCTCATCTCTAAAGGTGCTTACCCTCTTTCAACACTGTGACACAATGATGCTTTGTAATTGTTGCAATGGTATCTGGCCCACACTCCAGATCCAGTTATAGATGGCAAGGATATGATGCTGACAATCCAATGATAGGTGCCTGATCATTTGGTTGTGCATATGACCTGGCCCTGGTGCTGTATCAGCACAGATGACTAGGACACTCATGAATTCCCACTCAATGAATGGAGCTTTATACAGCTGCAGGTGGCATGTAGTAAAAGATAATTGCTTTTGCTCTAATCATTGCTTGATAACATGAAAGACAGGTTGATAATTCTCAGATGCTGGGACTCGAGCATACGCAGAGCAAAATGTTTGAGAATGGTGTATGGGTCAGTGAAGACAGTGCAATTTCAAGGCAACGGCAGATACACTTACTAGTGTCTGGTGTATGCAGAAAAATCTCATCTTAGGTCTAACCTGCGAAGGACAGGTGGTCTGATAGTTGAAACATGCTGCTCCCAGCATTCTTGTTGGTAACATTTCATCAGACGGCAGAACTGGGGATGAAGCCACTTAAAGTAAATAAGACGCTCCTTCGATTGGTGCCAGTTATGGTGCTGGAGAGTCTGCCTACTATCACTAATGGCCTCAGCAATCTCTGATGATCGCCAAGGTTCTCTTTCTTTGTTTAGGGCACTCAACTACGATGGTCATCAGCGCCCAGTTACAAACGTTAGTGCACTAGTAGTGTAGAAAAACGCAAGGGGGCATCACCAGAACGTACTTACAAAGATGCAGATAAACAAAGTAAAAGATTTAGGTCTCTTTGGACAAGTCTGTCAATGTAATAAAACTAAGGACACGAGCAGCTCCTCTAGAGTCATCAGCTAAAGGTCCCTGTAAGGTAGACAGCAGACACAGGACAACATGAGTGTGAATAAAACGGGGACAGGAGAATAACATATGGTGCACCATCAATGGATGACCACAGGGGCACTGCGGGACGGGGTCACCAGACAACAGGTAACGGTGGCTAAAGCGGCAATGCCCAATCAGCAACTTGGCCAAAATGCCGTCCTCTCGCCAGGAAGGGCGTGACGAGGTCGTCCAAGCCGTCAGGATTGGTTTGATGTCCCGAACCTTATTTTTATGGAGAGAGGGCCAAGCCTCATGCCACAATGATGAAATGCGCCGACAAAGAACCCCACTAACATCAGTTGATGGGACACAAAAGGAGGCTGTCCGAGGCAGGACAGAAGCCTTGGCCGCAGCATCTGCAGCTTCGTTCCCAGGCACACCAACATGGCTAGGAATCCACAAAAAAGGGACACGAGTGCCAGTATCAGCAAGGGACTGAAGGGACTGTTGAATTCGTTGCATGGAAGGGTGTTCCAAATATGGGTCACAGAGACTCTGAATGGCGCTCAAAGAATCAGAGCAAATGGCATAGGGAGAAAGAAAATCATGGCAGATATACTGAACAGGCTGACAGCCTGATAGACAGCAAAAAGCTGAGCTGTAAAACTTGAACACTGGTCAAGGAGCCGGTATTGAAAGGCATGAGCCCCAACAACAAAGGCACATCTGACGCCAACAGTAGTCTTTAAGCTATCTATGTAAATAAAGACGTTATTAGCGAGCCTCGAACGAAGTTCGACAAACGTTAAGCGGTATACCGAATTCGTGGTCCCCTCCTTAGGGAGCGAGCTGAGTTCAAGGTGAACGCTAACCTGAGCCTGGAGCCAAGGTGGCGTCGTGCTCTCACCCACTCGAAAAGTCGTAGGGTAGTGTAAAATCAGGTTGCTGAAGCAGGCAACGAAAGCGAACTCCAGGAGGTAACAGTGCAGAGACATACAGCCCGTATTGGCAGTCGAGAGAGACGTCAAAGAAGGAGAAATGTGATGGGTGGTCGAGCGTTGACATCAGTCGGCAGGCATACCGACAAAGCAACATATCGTACCGGTAGTTTAGCGGTAATTCGAGAGCTTCGGCAAACAGACTCTCAACAGTGCTGGTGTTGAATGCTCCAGTCGCCAGATGTAACCCCCGATGGTGGATAGAGTTTAGACGGCGTCAGATGGACAGCTGGGCAGGAGAGTATACAAAGCTCCCATAATCCAGCTTTGATCGGACAATGGACAGATATAAGCGAAACAGTACCATTCGATCTGCTCCCCATGACATACCGCCGATATTATGGAGGGCATTTAGGGAACGGGTACAACGAGCAGCCAAGTAAGACATGTGCAGACCATCAAAGTTCTAGTCAAATGTAAGACATAAAAATTTTGGTGTCTCCATGAATTGGAGAGCAATGAGACCGAGATGTAAGGATGGTGGAAGAAACTGTTTGTAACGCCAGAAGTTCATACAGACTGTTTTCTCGCCAGAAACACGGAAACCGTTAGCGACACTCCAGGAATAAAGACGGTCTAGACAACGCTGAAGACAGTGCTCCAGGAGACATGTTCTCTGAGCGCTGCAGTAGATTGTAAAGTCGTCCACGAAAAGGGAGCCTGATACATCAGCTGGAAGGCGATCCATTATTGGATTGATAGCTATGGCGAGAAGGCCCACACGCAAAATGGAGGGGCACCCCATTCTCCTGGCGAAAGGCATCTGACAAAACAGAAACACGTACTCTGAACATTCGATCCATTAAAAAAACATTAATAAAAAGATGAAGACGACCATGAAGGCCCCAAGTTTGCATGGTGCGGAGAATGCCTGCCCTCCAACAGGTGTCGAAAACCTTCTCCAAACCAAAGAACACAGCAACCGTCTGGCGCTTACGCAAATAGTTGTTCATAATTAAGGTCGACAAGGTAACTAGGTGGTCAACAGCAGTGCGACGCCTACAAAAGCAGCATTGGACATTGGTAAGGATGCGTCGAGATACAAGGAGTCACACCAATCCACTATTTACCATGCGCTCCAATACCTTGCAGATGCAGCTGGTAAGGGAGATTGGGCAATAACTGGTTTGGGTATGGGAACAAAAATTGCTTCACGTCAGCGTGTGCGAACATGACCTTCAGTCCAGATGCGATTATAGGCGCGAAGAAAAAAGCCTTTACCTGCAGGAGAAAGGTTCTTCCGCATCTGAATATGGATACCATCGAGCCCTGGAGCACAGCGTTTGGACCGGGCGACTGCACTTTCGGGTTCCTGCACGGTGAAGGTGGTATTGTAACTTTCACGATTCAAAGACTGGAAAGAAGGTGGCTGTGCCTCTGCTTGTTTTCGGGGAGGAAGGCAGGGTGGTAATGGGCTGAGCTCGAAACCTCCGTGAAAAAGCGGCCCCAGGCATTTGAGACATCCTCAGGTTCCACAAGGACTTCATTCGCTACAGACAGGCCAGAAATCGGGGAGTGGACCTTGGTGCTAGATAGCCAGCCCAAACCACCCCAGACAACCGGAGGAGGAGTAAAACTGTTGAATGAGCTTGTGAAAGCCACCCAGCAAGCCTTTTTGCTTTCTTTGATAACACGATGACATTGTGCACGGAGTCGTTTGTAACTGATACAATTCACCATCGTAGGGTAGCGTTGGAAGGTGTGTAAAGCATGTCACCAAGCACGAATAGCGTGGCTGCATAGTGTAGTCCACCAGGGGACTGGGACTCGACATGGAGAAGAGGAAGTACGAGGGATGGAATATTTAGCAGCAGTGAGAATAACGTCTGTGAGGTGTGCGACCTGCAGCTGGAGAAATTTTGATCATGGAAGGTTGCCAGGGAGGTGAAAAGCCCTCAGTCGGCTTTGGAGATGTTCCAGGTAGTGGAATGTTTGATGCAGGAGATGGATTATGCAGGGGAAATGGTCGCCCGAGTGTATGTCAGACAGAGCATACCACTCAACCGATGTGCAAGTTGAATAGTGGGTATTGAGAGGTCCAAGTGGGAACAGGTATGTGTTGCGTCCAAATGGAAAGTAGGTGCACCAGTATTTAAGCAGACTAGATTGAGGAGGTTGAAAAGTTCTGCCAAGAGGGAGCCTCTGGGGCAGGATGCTGGAGAGTCGCAAAGGTGATGGTGTGCATTAAAGTCTCCAACCAACAAAAATGGTGTACAAAGCTGAGCAATCTGTTGTATCATGTCTGCCTTAGTAAAGGCAGACAACGATGGAGTGTAAACAGTACAAATGGCAAATGCGAAAGTTGGAAGAGTAATTCGGACTGCAACTGTCTGGAGATCTGTGTGCAATGTGATTGGATCGTAGTAGGCATCATCCTGAACCAGCAACAAGACCCCTCCATGAGCAGGAATACCTGCCACAGAGGGTAGGTCAAAAGACACGGAGGTATAGTGTGCCAGGTCATTACGATCGCATGGGTGCAACTTCATTTCTTGAGGCCTATGACAAGCAGGACGTGCATTCCAAGGAGCAATTTTAGTTCCTCTTGCTTGGACGGAATACCGCGAATGTTCCATTGAAGAAGAGCCTTTATAAAAACGAAAAGAAAAAGAAGAAACAAGAAAGGGTCACCTCGATGGCTGCTGAGGGCCTGGCTTCAAGGGAACACTGCTGCAGCCATCGATAGGTGGTGAGTCGTGGTCCACCAACTAAACAGTGGTTCTGCCACCTTCCTGAGCTGGTCAGGAGAGGCAACTTCCTACACCGGTGAAAGGCCAGATGATTGGCTACCAGCAGTGCGGCCTGGCAAAGATGGAGAACTCTTTTCTATGAGCCTTCTTTGAAGAATTATGTTTTGTCGAAAGAACAGTTGATGGCAGTGAAGTTTGTGTACGCTAGAAATCTTCACGTGTCGATTCTTTCTTGAAGGTCCTAGCATCTGATTTAGAGGTCCTCATCTTAGCAGTTGCAGATTAGAGTCCTGCATGACCAAGTACGCGAGCACGAAATACGAGATGGGGCGAGCACATCCGAACTGGGTAGGCTGCCCGCACTAGCTTTGGTGACAGAACATAGAATCCGTGACCGATTACATAGCATGTAACTTCAAACACGTTACACGTGTCATTATTGTGTGGGACTGCAGCCAGTACAGGCTTCTCTTTTGCGGTGTGTGTGTGTGTGTGTGTGCGTGTGTGTGTGTCTGTAATCATGCAGCTTGTGGAAGCCAGTGTAGTAAGACCTAAATTTACACATTGAAGGAAAGGGAAGGTCTAAAAAGCCAAGAATGGAGTACATTTCTGTTGGTTGTAGGCAAAAACAGTGCGTCTACTGGGTATGTATCGTGCATTAACTGCTCCACATTATTGCGTTTCCAGTAGGGAGCCCCACATTTAAAGACACACAGTTGCAGGGAACTTTACAAAGTATGCTTCAGGAATACCGGCAATAATAGAAACTAATATTACAGCAAAATGTGTTGCAATGTGTGCTGAAGATATGAGACCCCTTAATGATGTTCGACAAGGTAACTAGGTTACGAGAAGTTAACGTGGCAGATGTCATGCCACATCCCTCTACTATAAGCAGACATGTCAAAGAACCCGATGCAAACTTGGAATATAACTTATTTCACGATACATTTTTAAGCGTATTTGAAAATTTTTTCCCAAGAAAATAGTTAAACATAATTCCAAGAAAACATAAAAAGCCTTGGCTAACTGAAGGAATAAGAATATCTTGCAACCATAAAAGGGAACTGTATCTAACAGCAGGAGGGAGTACTGCCCTCGAAATTGTTCAATATTATAAAAACTATTGCGCAGTACTAAGAAAAGTTATTAAAAAGTCCACAAGCATGGGTATCAGTCTGAGATCAGTAACTCTGATAATAAAATTAAAGCAATTTGGAATATTATTGAAAGGGAAACAGGGCAACCAAGAACACAGGAAGACTTTAGTGCCATAAACCTGAATGACAAGTTTACTAACAAACAATCAGAAATTGAAAATATTTTCAATAATCATTTTTTAAATGTTGTGGAGAAAATAGGATCTAGATCTTCACTAGAAGAGGCAAGGCTACTAATAGAAGAGGGCATACCTGTGCAGTTTGAAACAACTGTAATTCCACCAACCTCTCCCTCCGAAATCAGTAAAATAATAAACTCACTGAAAAGTAAAAGCTCTTACGGAATTGATGACATTTCCAGCAAGTTACTTAAAGCTTGTTCCCCACAGATAAGTAGGATTCTCAGCCACGTATGTAATAGCTCTTTGGAGCAGGGTGTTTTCCCCGATCGACTGAAATATGTCATTGTAAAACCATTGCATAAAAAGGGGGATATGTCGGATGTCAACAACTACTGCCCAATCTCTCTTCTGACAGCTCTATCAAACATTTTTGAGAAAGTAATGTATGCAAGAGTAGCCTCCCATATTTGTAAAAATAAAGTACTAACAAAATGTCCGTTTGGTTTTCAGAAAGCCTTTAAAACAGAAAATTCTATGTACACTTTCAATGATCAAATGCTAAATGCTCTGAATAACCGGACATCAACCATTGGTATTTTTTGTGATCTCTCAAAGGCCTTTGATTGTGTAAATCATGGAATTCTTTTAGATAAGCTAAGTCATTATGGTTTGAGGGGGGCAGTGCACAAATGGTTTAATTCATACTTAACTGGAAGAATGCAGAAAGTTGAAATAAGTGGTACATGTAATGTTAAAACAACAGCTGATTCCTCAACTGGGGGGCTATCAAGTATGGGGTTCCACAGGGTTCGGTCTTAGGTCCCTTACTGTTCTTGATATACATTAATGACTTACCATTCCACATTGATGAAGATGCAAAGTTAGTTCTTTTTGCTCGTGATACAAGTATAGCAATAACATCCAAAACCAAGAATTAACTAATATAATTGTAAATAATGTTTTTCACAAAATTATTAAGTGGTTCTCAGCAAATGAACTCTCTTTAAATTTTGATAAAACACAGTACATACAGTTTCATACAGTAAATGGAACAACACCAGTAATAAATATAGACTTTGAACAGAAGTCTGCAGCTAAGTTAGAATTTTCAAAATTTTTAGGTGTGTCCATTGATGAGAGGCTAAACTGGAAGCAACACATTGATGGTCTGCTGAAACGTCTGAGTTCAGCTACATATGCTGTCAGGGTTATTGCAAATCTTGGTGATAAGAATCTCAGTAAATTAGCTTACTATATCTACTTTCATTCACTGCTTTCGTATGGCATCATATTCTGGGGTAATTCATTGTCGAGTAGAAAAGTATTCATTGCTCAAAAACATGTAATCAGAATAATTGCTCGAGCCCATCCACGGTCATCCTGCTGACCTCTATTTGAGGATCTAGGGATCCTCACAGTAACCTCACAGTATATATATTCACTTATAAAATTTGTTGTTAATAATGGGACCCAGTTCAAAAGTAAGAGCAGTGTGCATAACTATAACACCATGAGAAAGGATGATCTTCACTATGCAGGTTTAAATCTGACATTGGCACAGAAAGGGGTAAATTATGCTGGTTCAAAAGTAAGAGCAGTGTGCATAACTATAACACCATGAGAAAGGATAATCTTCACTATGCAGGTTTAAATCTGACATTGGCACAGAAAGGGGTAAATTATGCTGCCACAAAAGTCTTTGGTCACCTGCCAAACAGCATCAAAAGCCCACCAGTAACATTTAAAAATAAATTAAAAGAATTCCTAGAGAACAACTCCTTCTACTCATTGGCTGAATTTTTAGATATAAATGAAGGGAAAAAAATCAACAACAACAACTTAAACATTAGTGTCATGCAATATTTTGTGTAATGCAACATCTTGTACAGACATCTTTTATTAACCTGACATGTTCCACAACATTACAAAATGTAGTATTCATGATCTATGGAACAAGTATTAATCTAATGTAATCTAATCTAAGAAGCTGATGCAATGCGAAGCAGCATAATGACCTCTGTTATTGTGGAAGTTATTTTATTAATAACTGTCGCAGCACTAACTCTATTAATAAGTGCTGCGACAGTTGATATGTGGACTGAGGTGCACTATTTGATGTTTACAACACATTACATTAACACAGATTTGTCTCTTGTGAACAATGTTTTATTTACAACAAAATTCCCTGATGTTAAGAAGACGGGAGTAAATATTACGAAAGAAATTGAAGAGAGGATGGCTGATTGGGACATTTCGTCGCACATGTTGCACAGTTTTGTTTTTGTCTCCAACCAGGTTGCTAATGTAATAAAGGCTTTGGAAAATCATGAAAGGATTCCTTGTGCTGTGCATTTTATAAACATAGCACTTATTCATACTTTCGATGAAGATAACTTCTTGTTAAATCATGCCCCGAACATCCCATCAACAATAAATACTGCAAAATGCTTTGTAAGGAACATTAAGAAAAGAGATCTGCACACTCTGGAAGAGCTTGTACACTGTGCTGGAATCCTTACACACTCAGTATAACGAAGTCGCTGCTTTGCTGACGGAAAAGGACTCCGCCAGGGAGTCCAGGCCGACAGCAAAGGCAAAAGCGCTCCAGTCACCCATGTTGAGAGCCCATCTGGGCATTCATCCAGGGCAATGATGCTGGGGGAGGGACAGGAAGATTGTGCCTTGGTCACTACCACACAGGTTGTCATGAACTCCCCAGTGGATGGATGGGAGAAGCCAAGAGCTTCAAATGAAAAGGTTAATGACCAAGAAAACTTGGTGTGCCATGCCAAAATGTGAGGGGGTATCAGTATTTAAGAGGCAAAGAAAGTTGAACCAGTCAGCCTCTGAGGTCCTTATGATGGGCAGTAATCATGGTTAAAGCTCACAAAGGGTTATATGTATTGAAATTGTCCAATATTAGGAAAGATGGGGGAGCTGAGAAACCAATGCAAACAATATCTCATGAGGTGATCTATCATTTGGAGGGAGGTACACACTGCAGATAGTACTATGCCGAAATTCACTTACCTGAACAGCCACAGCCTCCAAAGCTGTATCAAGAGGCATAAGTTTGATATACAGTGTATCCAGAACATATATTCGAACTCCTTTCCGGGTACCATTGTGTGGTTCAAACTAGGGTCTCAGGGGTTGCTGGTATCTCTGCCTTGGCCACAAGAGTTGAACAGATCGGATCTGCTAGTATGGGGGCCCACTGGAAGGTCCTCATCTTTTAAACACTTTGCTTGTCTCCTTACAGAATTTTGATCATCTGACTCAGTTTCAGATGATCATGAAGCAGTGCAACCAACAGTTTGTAGTTCTTTCAGTCACTTGCTGGTCTCCAGTTGGTAAGTGCAACCCAGGGAAGAAAGTGTCCCCAAGGACACCTTCCTGCAAAGAGAAGCCAGAAGAAGCTTATTCATCTCAGGCTGGGAGGTGGGGACAAATATCCATGGTGGATGGAAAGCTATCGATCCCAAAGCAGGTGTGTAAAAATCAGCAAAAGGGGGATCCCCCAAACCATCAGGGGGCAGGGATGGTTGAGTAGCAGACAAGAGTACCACCAGCAAAGGGAAAATGTCTTTGTAGCTGTAGCATATGACATTGTGTATATGCTGGGGGCAAATGCTTGCACAACCTTTTTTGGCCTCTTTGTCAGTTGGTTTGTCCTGAGTCTTGTATTCTTGTTCCTTCTTCCCTCTCTAGAAACCTGTGTAATCTGGTGAGCACAAAGTATGGTGATTTCCACAGTCCACACAGATAGGGGGAGAGGCACACGGGCATTTGCAGGAGATACTCATCCACAGTCTCTACACATGAGGTTAGTGCTGCACTGCAAAGATGTCCCCAAATTCCAGCACTTTAAGTGTCACAGGGATGGTGGGTGGGGGGTGGGGGGTGGGGGTGGAGGGAAGATATCTGCGATTTCACATCACATCAGTATACCATCACCTTGACCTTTTCAGCCAATGAATCACCCTAAAAGGCCCCTGGGGAGGGGGGGGGGGGGCATGGAGTGAAAGGTAATGGTGGTCGAGGAGGTTAGAATTGGTGTTCATGCATACCCAGGTGAAGCCAAGAAGTCCACTAGTTTTCCTTAAAAAAAAACTTCCTTCATTCTGAAAAAAAATGCCATATCATTATTGTACAAAATGTAAGACATGTAAGATACCATGACAACTTTCTGCTTCTTTCTAGTGTCACAGTCATGGTAGTGATATGGTGAATTATGGGTGCTATGTAAGTTACAAATTTAATTCTCTTACAATTGAATGTAATTGTGAATTTGTCCTAAATCTTTAGAAATAAAAATAAATATAATCGTTTTGCTTGTACCACTAGCAATCCTTCAGGAGTCACAGAAAACAACTCACATATGCCATCTGGACACCCACTGTCATTGTCCTAGGAACCCAAAACTAAAGACAAATTTTCCATGATAATGAGCAGGCACAAGGAATGGCCTTCGATGTAAAAAACAGTGACCACTTGTTTTATGTGCAGTAGAGTACGAATTCACAGCTGGTTTACTCTCCTCCACTTTTACTAGTCAAATGGTGGAATGATGCAGTCACACTATTAGTACAATTATAGTTGTCAGTGAATATCTATGCAAGCCACCAAGTTAAGTTTATGGCAATTTCCCTCTTCTTACATCCATATTTGTTCTTCCATGATTTTTCTGAAATCTCCTTCTTTATGGGTGGACTTTCTCTGAACCCACCATATCTAGTATCTCAATTGTATCCCTATAAAAGAAGTGGCATAACAAATTATGTTTTTGGACCACTCAACTGAAAGATTTTCATGGGATTAGCTGTGAAAACACCCTAATTGAGTGGTACAATGTAAGTGGAAGAAATACAGCACTTCTGCAGTTGCAGTGTTAGCAGGTGCATAAATATATTTGTGTTAATTTCCTTTTAGTGTGTCTTTCTGTTTGCAAACCAATATTGTAAGCTTTTCTTTATCTATATTTGTATTTAGCTTTTCCTTGTTTGTGAGAATGTGAGAGCCTTGCACTAATTTACTAATTTCGAAGTTCATCTTAACTCTGCTGTAGCTGCCACTGCTGTAGCTGACTTAGACAAGCAGCTGTTGAAAACTTAGCTCAGAGGGGAGGCATGGGGGAAAGGACATCACCAGTGTTACTTACAAGTGGACAAAAGTACATTTGATATTGTGGCAGTGAATGTTCTCAAAACAACCAAGCCACATATGAGAAGCAGAGTCGCTGCCAGGTAGTCAGTTTGAAAGCTACAATCTTCGCAATAACTTGGAAGTGATAAAAAGTGACCAACTCCATTATTATTTATCACTGCAGACTTCAGTCAGCATTGTGCTTAGTGATATTAGAAATATGGGGAGCATAGCGGAGATTATTTTAGTGCTAAGTGTACCTGTGTTGCATTTTTCATTGCGAATAACGCTTTTATTCGAGAATAATTTGCATCTAATTTACCTACATCATAACAATATAATAAAATTGATTGCTATGTAATAAAGAAAAAAGTAGAAACATCTGATGATTCTAGTCACCATTCAGCCGCAAAAACCCCATCAGATGTAAAGGCAGAGCCCAGAATTTCGTCGAAAGTTCGACAACGAAGTTCATCGATCGATTCCTTTAATAACACAGATATTGGCAATTAATAGGATGTATCACCATCAGTATATTACTGATGATATAAAACACAAGCTTCCCACAGCTCCAAGGAAACCTGCAAACGGTTGTCTTTCCTAGTTCTAAGCACAACAAGGAAGAGCAGATTGAACGTAGCAAGTGTATAATAATCATTTTAAACAGTATCCACAGCTGGTGTTCTCCCAAGTTAAAAAGGGACTTCTTTGCATTAACTCTTTACTTTTTGTGAATGACAAAATGACTGGAGGAAGGAAATCCATTATCACCAAGAAACTTGTGACTGAACCACTAATAAAGTTTGCCAAACTTACTGGAAAAGATGGTGACCTTGAGACTCACTCTCAACTGAAATACCATGTTGAAACATCAACAGATGCAAAATTAAATTGCTAAACTAGGGAAAACAGAGACCATCTTGTACCTATAATAAAAACTATCATATTTCATGGAAAGCAAAATATTCCCCTGCATGGTCATACAGATGATGGGAGTCTATTAGAAAATTATAATGATCGTGAAAGTATAGTGAGTGACACGAGAAACTTTAGAGCTCTTGTAAGATTTAGAATTGGCGTTGGAGAGTTGCAACTAAACCATCACCTTGAGCCCACTAAAGCAAATGCCACTTACATATATAAAACAACGTGTAAGGAACTTAATTCATACTGCGAAACAGTGGTGTTATCGAGATTACTGGAGGAAATCAAAGATTATCATTATTACAGCATAATCTTCGATGAGGCTACGGAAGTAGCACACACGGCCCAACTGAGTTTACCTGCAAGATATGTTGATGGTGGTGGCTAAGTACACAAAAGATATTTGAGATGTTCAGCAGCATTCAGGGTGCTGCCTACTGTAGTAGCAGTGGCCGAGAATCTGGCAAGTCAGATGGGATGCCTAAAGTGTTCAATGGCTGTGTTGTCAAGACACCTTGTGGTGTACCCAATGTGGCCGAGTTGTCCTCACCAAATGGTGAGGGATGGGTGGTAACTGTTAGCACTGGGGCAGAGAGTGAATATCGAGGCTGGCCTCACCCATTGATCCTGTGAGTGGACTGGCATGTGTTCATTCACCAGGGTCCAAATAGCAACAAGTGGGGAGGGAATTGCTTGTTAATCAGGAGCTCCAACATTAAATTCATTATAGAACTCCTTAGGCCAATGGTGTCATGGCCTGGAAATGAATCCTACTTGTACTGAATATGTCTGCCAGGGAGCCTCGTCCGAGATGTGGAGAATGTCCTGCCTGTGGCTATCAAACATGCAGGGTGCAGCTGTCTCCAAGTTGTGGCTCCTTTGGCACCAATAATGCCTGTCACTTGGGTTCTGATATGATCTTCAGTTTATATGGACAAGTAGCACAAATGGCGAAGAGCCCCTCAGCCACACATGGAGTGCTTGCAGTACACAGTTTGCATCAGCATTTCCAGAATTGATTAGAGTCTTTGGTTTGGAGTGAGCAGAGGGTCTCAATCAAAGGCTTCATTGATTCTTTGACTGTCCCGACTGCAGACTGCTAGACATGTATGGAGAATTGGAGGAATACTTGATGGGTCTGGGATGCACTACACAAAGCAAGCTTTTTTAGGCTAGGCAATAGTTTTAGGTCTTCTGATGAATGCACGCTAGTCAGTCTGGAGATACAGAAAACAGACCGAATAAAAAGTAAAGACCATACTACCATAAAAATATTGAACAGTAAATTCTTGATGTATTTGTAGTTCCTGAATGTAATGCCCTCCAAGAAAATTGTCATGTTGAAAATACTCTTGGAACGAAGCTGGCTGAAACCTTGAGCAGAAACCCTTGAAATATTTAGCAAGCCATGGAATGTGCACTGAAAAGACAGATTACACATCTCTGGTATGGTAGCGTCAGAAGAGTGGAGGGGAGACGAAGGGCAAGAATGAATATGGATGAAATTTGTGCAATAAATGAAAGCTTATGCTATTGGCGGTAAAGCCCAAACAGTAGTGATATTAAGATTCTCTGACTCAATAATATTTTTATATTGCCAACATATAACTATAGGTAAAATACTTTTTGCCACAAATAAATAGGCAGTCATGCGAACGTTCATTTTCATTCCATATGTTTTGTGTGTTAGCTATGACTGTTGGACTCCATCACAAGAGGAGGTACATGTAAAGTTTACAATGTGGCAATGGCAGATACTTCATACCTATCAATTTGTACCAATCATTTCTAATGTATCTTATTGTTTTCATGTAATTTAAGGCATAAAGTAATGACTAACTGCATAGCAGAAGTAGTGTGTCATTGAAAGGCACATCAACTCTGCTAGCTTTCCCACAGATACTGCTTCAGAACTATGGTCTCATTTTACAGGCTGATTGCATTGTGGCAGCACTGTGAATAAGCAGACTAAATAGTTTCACATGACCAGTAATTATGGGCTCCATATACATTGATTTTTTTTTCAAGAACCATCATACAGAATCACAAAATCATTCAAGAAGATTTTTACACCAACTAGGTATGTCTGTAGTTTTCACATATTTCCTCTGACTTTTCTAACAGACTAGACTGACCTCAGCCTTCTTCTATACGCGCGACAAACCACTGTTCCAATAATGAACAATTTGGATGGCGGAGAAGGGCCAGTTCAGCACTATTTTTTGTGTACCTGGATCTGCTAACTACACTTTGTCATGTGGGTCTTTTCTGTCTAATTCAGTTACTCACCACATAATTTTTCAGTGTGTGATTTACAGACCATTTAACATTTGAAAATATTTCTCTATGTAAATCATACTGGAAGTAAATGATATTCACTCATTGCCTACATGGGATGCTAACAACTACTGTTCTTTCTAGCAAATCTATTCAACTAGTCTTCTTGAAAGATTCAGTAACTTCATTTACTATTGTTGCACTGGCATCATGATCACTAACCCCTCTGTACACTAATACCATCTGTAAGGACATGCCTGTTCATAGTTACAAGCTCTAAAGTATTATAATTTTCTGTGGGCTACTAAACTAGCAGCTTACCACAGCTTTCAGAAAACTGCTCAGAAGTACTTCACAAGACTGCCTGGCCGCAACACCTGCAGTGTATGCACAGACATCATAGTCTCTACTTAGTAGGTTATGATCACCTCCATTTTCTGCACTACTTTGTGTAGATTTTTCTTTAATAATTCTGTAACTGTCACATCAGTATCGCATGGCAAATAAAACATACAATGCTGGAGTTCACATATACGCAACTATTAAGAGAACTACTCATTAAAACAGCAAACCATAGTTTGAAACTTGGGACTTGGTACCAATTTTCATATAACTTCTTCAATGCAATCTCACGCAATTCTTATTTGTGCTTATAATGTAAAGAAGCAATTCTACGAACTCACTAGCTAAACTACTTCACCTGCTCAAAGGAAATGTTTAAATCCATATGGGTGTACTGTAACAAAACGTTCTACTTTACCTGTTTCCACATTTTCAACCTGTGGCATACTATAATACCTTGAGTCTTGTCATCTTTACCTTAAAGTAAACACAGGACTGCTAAAGTGAATACACACACAATTGATAACCATCTCATTATTTTCACCACAACCCAGCAATGATTAATTCCATGTGGTCATATAAATTCTATAATTACCTCTTTATTTGCACCCTCCTCCAACTCTTCTTTTACATTCATGCTGAATGGGTAAACTTGCGCCTGTGGTAAAAATAAACTGTAATTAATACATTTAAGCAGTCACAGTCCTCCCATATTATATAAAATGTATAACATATATGAAGCCCAACCGTCATCCTTCCAAACAACTAAATAGTAGTTCTGGTTAATTGTTTCTTTTGAGTTCAAAATTCTTGGTGATGATTTCACTGTGGTTTATTTCAATGGGAGGCAGCAAAAAATTAAGACTGATTAATGACAACACCTTTGAAAATTCATCACGACCTTCAACTTCAGCCTTCTTCCTATGTCATTGTTTTCAATCATATTTTCTAGCTTCATTATCTTCATATGCATATAATGGTAGTGTAATCAAATAAAATAACATAGCTACTACCTCAAACAATGAAATAGATGTTGTTCATATCAAATGACACAATACGGTGTACATCAACTGTGTGGGGAAGGAGGGAACTGGACTGTCAAGTGCCACATCACTCATACCGCTATTATGATCAGAATCACAAAATATCTACAACAGTTACATCAAAACCGATTGTTTCACAGAATGCTTATTTATCATAAAATTATTAAAAAACACACACACCCTACCTTGGCACACTACTTGCTACTTTTCTAACTTCATTAATTCCTTTTGGTGCGACAAGTACGTTTCTAACAGCACAAAAAGAGAGTAGACTACAGACAGGCTGCACCAGCCCTATTCTATGGATCGGAACTATGGGTTTTACTTGCTGATCTCAAAAGAAGACAAAGTTCTGGAAAGATTACTTATGGAGCAGCATCAGCATATCAAGACTTTAAAAACCTGTAATGTTGAAGTAAATGAGAACAAATGAAACAGTGATAGCATAGGAACAAAAATATTAAACTGATATTGGGATGTGTTGAGAATGCTAGATAATTAGCAGCCAAAGAATAATTTTTGATTGGAAGTCACCTTACTGATAGAAATAAAGTAGACCACTTAACTATCAGAAAGAGCATATCGACAAAATAATGAAGCAGCCTGGTGTATGCAAAGAGGATGCCTTGAATAGAGATCCTGGGGAGGAGATAGAAAGAATACAGCAACTAATTGATCTTTCTATTAACTGCCTACAATAATACTAACATACTAGTACAAATAATAATATGATTTTATTATTATTACTATCTGAGCCATGAAAGGCTCCCTCTTTGACTTCCTGCCCCGCACCTGGTGTATGTCATTTCTTTTCCTTGGAGCTTGTGGCGCCATGGGGAATGCTACTGCCGCGCAGGGTACATCGACAGTATCTGGCATTCATCTGAAATTGATAGGCTGGAGTGAATGGTAGTCCTTTAAAAGTACTGTCAAGTTAATAGTTGCAGACACAAGTGTTAATGGAAGATGGAACATTGGTGTGGTCTTGGCTACCTGTATTTGCTGTTGGTTGTTCTCTGTGGAAGTCACAGTATGCAAGGGGCTTTCTCATCCGCAAAACTGCTTGATTTGAATTGTGTTGCACGACGTAATACTTTGTGGCATTGCCTTGGAAGGGTTTAGGGTAATGTCTCGCAACCAGACAAGCTTCTTACTGCTATACAATTCCTCACGTTCAGCAGTGGATTCTATGATTTGGTAATCCTGAACACTGTTTTAAGTTTGACCAAGTTTAGCCTCAGACTAAGTTTTTGATGAGAATCATCTGACGAGTCTGTTGATCTGTGCTACTACTGTGGTCATGTGGTTGTATTACGTGCGAATGACAGTGGAATTTAGATGCTCCCTTAGTCTGCTCCACTTTCCTACAGTTGTGACAAACTAATTGTTTAGGACCTGCACTCTTAGGGCATGCTCTTCATACTGTGGCTGTTAACACTGCCTTTGTACATCAGCCTCAACGAATGCACCACTGCCAGCTACCTATGGGTTGCCTTCACTTAAGTTATGTAAATTACTACACTCCTGGAAATGGAAAAGAGAACACATTGACACCGGTGTGTCAGACCCACCATACTTGCTCCGGACACTGCGAGAGGGCTGTACAAGCAATGATCACACGCATGGCACAGCAGACACACCAGGAACCGCGGTGTTGGCCGTCGAATGGCGCTAGCTGCGCAGCATTTGTGCACCGCCGCCGTCAGTGTCAGCCAGTTTGCCGTGGCATGCGGAGCTCCATCGCAGTCTTTAACACTGGTAGCATGCCGCGACAGCGTGGACGTGAACTGTATGTGCAGTTGACGGATTTTGAGCGAGGGCGTATAGTGGGCATGCGGGAGGCCGGGTGGACGTACCGCGGAATTGCTCATCACGTGGGGCGTGAGGTCTCCACAGTACATCGATGTTGTCGCCAGTGGTCGGCGGAAGGTGCACATGCCTGTCGACCTGGGACCGGACCGCAGCGACGCACGGATGCACGCCAAGACCATAGGATCCTACGCAGTGCCGTAGGGGACCGCACTGCCACTTCCCAGCAAATTAGGGACACTGTTGCTCCTGGGGTATCGGCGAGGACCATTCGCAACCGTCTCTATGAAGCTGGGCTACGGTCTCGCACACCGTTCGGCCGTCTTCCGCTCATGATCCAACATCGTGCAGCCCGCCTCCAGTGGTGTCGCGACAGGCGTGAATGGAGGGACGAATGGAGACGTGTCGTCTTCAGCGATGAGAGTCGCTTCTGCCTTGGTGCCAATGATGGTCGTATGTGTGTCCGGCGCCGTGCAGGTGAGCGCCACAATCAGGACTGCATACGACCGAGGCACACAGGGCCAACACCCGGCATCATGGTTTGGGGAGCGATCTCCTACACTGGCCGTACACCTCTGGTGATCGTCGAGGGGACACTGAATAGTGCACGGTACATCCAAACCGTCATCGAACCCATCGTTCTACCATTCCTAGACCGGCAAGGGAACTTGCTGTTCCAACAGGACAATGCACTTCCGCATGTATCCTGTGCCACCCAACGTGTTCTAGAAGGTGTAAGTCAACTACCCTGGCCAGCAAGATCTCCGGATCTGTCCCCCATTGAGCATGTTTGGGACTGGATGAAGCGTCGTCTCACTCTGTCTGCACGTCCAGCACGAACGCTGGTCCAACTGAGGCGCCAGGTGGAAATGGCATGGCAAGCCGTTCCACAGGCCTACATCCAGCATCTCTACGATCGTCTCCATGGGAGAATGGCAGCCTGCATTGCTGCAAGAGGTGGATATACACTGTACTAGTGCCGACATTGTGCATGCTCTGTTGTCTGTGTCTATGTGCCTGTGGTTCTGTCAGTGTGATCATGTGATGTATATGACCCCAGGAATGTGTCATAAAGTTTCCCCCTCTTGGGACAATGAATTCACGGTGTTCTTATTTCAATTTCCTGGAGTGTATTTGAAATGTGTACTAAAATTTTGTAGATATTCACGTTTGGGGGTTTGATGAGATGAGTGCTCGTCTTGTACATACCGCTGAGCACTGTTTGAATGGCCACATGCTGATCAGCTCTATGTGAATCACTCATGTCATATTTAGATGTCATCCAGACTTGTGAAAATATAGCTTATTGGTGCATTTGAGGCTCACAGGCTGGAACAAGCAAAAGTGTGTAAAACTTTAAGTCATACTGAGCTCGTAATGTTTTTTGTGTGTTTGTTCACTGGCCATTTGTGAGCTGGAGAGTGAAAGAAATTTATTCTGTCTCAGGGCTAATTACTGTTTAATAGATTTAATTGTCCAACTGTTTGTTATTTTAAAGTTGTCATGGGGTGACCTTTCCTCACCTTTTACTTATTTATTGCTAAAAGTTGGTTCTGAGTACTAATTACTGGTTTTCCTTTTTAAAGGGCATTCTTGAACTCCTATGCATGCACATTCACTTACTGAATCACTTACGCATCTTTTATGGGATACCTTAATAGAATTTTCACTGTGTCTGAAACCAGTTATATCAATCAGTGCACGCTCATTCTCTTGTTAATTACCTAACTGCTCATTGGGGGCAAGATTTAAAGCGACTTGCCCTGTCTGCTGAAGACAGCTCCAGAAATCAGTGCACCTGTTTACTTTATTAAATTATCTAGATGCACTTTGAGGCGTCTTTTAAGAATTTCCTTTTTCTAGTGATCCTGAGGCAGATATAAATTGCTCTGTCTTCCTGTATAGCTATTCAGTTTTAACCTTTGAGATGAGTTGTGGTTCTGTGTTGTCTTAAGGAGCCATCTGTTTCCAAATAATTATTTGTCCATTTTGTTGAAGCATTTTCTGGGTTGCGGTTTGTGAAGATGGAAATTTTGAATCTAAAATCTAAGAACTGGTGTAAGAAACAGCTATGGTCTTCAACTATTGCCTTATTCAAATGGTCACTAAACTAAGGTGTGTAATGTCTTAAATTTGAAACTTCAGAGTGTTGTTTGTAATCCTACTAATGTATCTGATTTTAGTTATTTTCTCAAATAAAATCATTTTAATAAACAATGGAGACTCATGCAAACCCCAATCCATTCAGTCGCTCCACTTAGTTTCCCTTTTTCCTGCTGGATATTTGGTTGGTAATGGAGGATGGTTATTTTCCTGGAACTAAAGGGGGAGGTTATCCTCATACTGTCATTCACCACGAGGTGCGTGTCTGTAGGCATCCACTTCTGAACACGGGGTCCCATGGCTGTCTCTATTTGTCCTTACTGAAGAAGCTACAGTTTATCTATGAATTAAAAGTATGTCAGCTTCCACGTAGTAAAGGCAGTGTGGCCGAACTTGTGGCTCGTCTGTGTGTGGACAACCCCTTGGTGATTAGTACCAGCTGCACCGGAGAGGTATATGTTGCACTAGCTGACTGGTCTCTAACCAAGACTTCGTTGTGTCAGAACGCGAAGTGTTTAGAAAGTAGTCAGCCTCACCATAAGCAAATACATACAATCCAGCACAATTGATCCAATGGGATAATCACTTGTGGGGTATTCCACAATGTAATCTCTATCCTGAGCAGGTTACATTAGCTCTGCAGTTAAAGGGGCAGGTGCATGACTTGCTAAGTGGGGTCAGCCACCTTGATTTAGACAAATTAGGAGCAATATGTGGAGAACAAGATTCTCCCACCAACAGATAACTGCTGTAAGTAGTAGTAATGCTACAGACACCGTTAAGGATGAGAAGGGAATTCATTTGTTAAATTACCTTACCAAATATGTTACTGCTTCTAACTATAATGGAAATTTCAATTTAGACAGGTGAAATCCATCGTGGGGATCACTAAATTTATGTTTGATGCTGACACTTTGGCCATCTCCAATAATGTTGTCGTTCAGGCATTGTACCCCCTGTGTTAAGTCATGTTTTCAGTTGAATTTTACATGGAAGTGCAACATTGACGGAGTTGTGGGAATCAATTACTGGGCTGACATTTTACCTCATATTTAGAGGCTGCTCAAGCATGAACATTATGGCTAGTGCAGTTTCCTCATGAACCTTTCCCTAGGTACACAGATGAATGCATATGGTCATTCCATTCTTGCCATTGCAAGTCACAGAGGTACACATACTCAATAATATATTAGAGAAAATGCACCCACAGGACCGTTCATGGATTACCTTCACTAATAAATGCACATCTTTTACTTAATTAGAGGATTTGGTGTCTCCTATTGAAGCCCGAGTTTTGCAGACCAGCAGTGATGGAGCTTTACGTGTCATTATCAGGATGGGGATCGAGATTCTGAGCAATTTAAAAGGGGACCACCATATGGAACAAGCGTAGGATTTGTTTGCAGTGTAACAAAAAGGGGCATTTTGTATAGCAATGTCTGGTTCCATGTAAGGAGAGTCAAATAGCTGGCACCACAAGGAATGGAAGAGGCATGGTAGTGTTCTTCTGCCAAAATGCTGTCTCTGTGCCAAGTCCAAGTTAGGGGAATGCCTGCCTTACCTTTGGGTTTAACTTATCCAGGAACCAGTGTACACACTCCTCAACTCTGATATATCAGTTTCTCATTCAGATTATCTGTGGTATTTGAAGTTCCACAATACCTGTGAACTGCCTCATTTGCATCCATCCTCCCAATGTCAAGCTCTCACTGGGCAGATGTTGCCTCTGATTGGCAAAACTGAGTACTGGGAAAATTTTCTTGGCTTATGAAGTGGATAGAAATTAAAACTTTTTCAGTAAACTTAATTTTGGGGTGTGTTTTGTAAGTGGCAGTGGATTTGTGTTAGTTTGTCAAGGCAGGGTTGTTTATTTTAAATTTAACCCAGATGAAAAATTCCAGGTGTGCTTCTATCAGGTTGCCACAAGAGTTCATAGTGTGTTATCACAATGTTCGCCATTTGAGCTCAGTCACCTTGGTCCAGTAGAGGTAAAGCTGGTACTGGAAGTTCTTGATTGTGTACCGCAGGTAGTTATCTAACAGATTTGACGTCACCAATAATTTCCTGTACACAATTCGCCTTACAAAGAGAGGCACGATCTTTAGAGGCTTTCTCCATCAAAGACGAAATGTATATGTGCTTTGATTAATAATATGTTGTTCAATGGGGTCATCAGGTCCTCAGTCTCAGCCTATGCTTCTCCCATATTTTCAGTATCTATGAGCAGCAGTAGGGTGTTTAATCCAGTTGTGGGTTATCATATGGTTAATGAGAAGGGAGTTCTGGAATCTGTGCCACTTCCCAATCTGCATATTTCTTTTACTTGGTTCAGTCGGGCTCAGTATTTTACTGTCCTGGATCTCAATCTCTCACATTATTAGACCATGTTAACAGAGGATTCCACGCTTATTACTGCCTTCTGTACATACTGAACCCTCTACGATTTTAACAGGGTGCCCTTTGTAATGTCAATAGAAGTTGCCATTATGTATTGCCTTCTACATTATGCTATGCGTGTCTATAATCACCGATTTATTTACTGTTCTGCCTGAACACCTACAACATCTTGGTGCAGTCCTGGTTTACCAGAGGGAAATGGGACTTACTGGAAACCATCTCAAATGGCACTGGCACATAGCGTTCATTCTTGGGACATCTTAGTTCCACTGATTGTATTACAATTGTCCAGGAGCATACTGGTGATTTGCCAAAAATTTCCAGCTCCTAGAAATAAGAACGGTGTTTCACAGTTCATAGGCATGACGAATTTTTTTCCAAAGTTTGTGCCCAATGTTACTAAATTACTGGGATGCCTTAATGATTTAAGAAATTTCAAATGGGATGAAAGTCACCCAGAATCTTCTGAAACCATTAGAGTGGCGCTTTGTAACCCACTAGTATTAGCCATACCCAATTTTGAGCTCCTGTTCTTGTAAATGGGCATATAATTCTTCCAGGGTAGAAAGTGGAAGCTGTCCTTCTGCAGAAACAGAATGGGATGGGAGGTGGTGTGGGTTTATGACCTATAGCCTATGGACCTTGGAAACTTTCACCTGAGGAGACGAAATATTATATGTATGAATGGAAAGCCTTGGTGGTTCTGTTTGCCCTTGAGAAATTCAGATTTTATTTTAAACACCAAGAATTTTGTTTAGAGACTGACAGGCTCGTAGTTAGGTTTTGGATCATTATCTCCTTAACACCCTCTTAGACAGTCATTTGGGCATTTACAATACTGTTGTCAAGATAAGATAACACATCCCCTGGTCCTCCCTGTATAATGATGTCCAGAGGTTGGTGGGGGATGTGAGAGCCATAAGGGAGATGAGCCCAACCCGAACTACCTGAAGGGCTTTTGGAGTCTACCCATCAGAAACGCCTGATGCATGAATTTTATATTGATTATACAGGTCCACTTTCTCGTATTTGTGGGTGTTAGGCACCCATTAGTTATCATGAATGACTTTTCTCACTTTTTCTCACTCCAAGCAGGGGAGTGACCATCCTGGTAGCTATCCAGTATTTTGTAGGGAAGCACCCTACTTACGCCTTATTAAATTCACATCAGTCTTTCCATTGTATGCCAGCCAGTCCGCTGTAACTAGCTCTGACGTCATGAATGTTGCGCAATACTTTAAAAATCAAGTAAATAACCTGAAACGTTTCTAGCATGTCAGGGGTAATACTAAATCAATATGTGTTGAATATCAGTTCAATAACTTTAACCATTTTCGAAGTTTGGACGCTTTTCTGTAAAAATCATTGGCGCAACAGAAAAGAGCTAGAAACTTAAAAATTTATATTTAGATTCCTTTTTCATAATAATTTAGTAGAAACTGTATTCTGGATCTCCCAAATTAAAATCTTAGTTGCAATTCATGATTTTCTGGTTTTTATCTCAAAAATTAAGGAAGCAAGACAGATGAAGTAGGCGAATAAATAAAGCTAGGATGTTCACATTTAAGTAGAAGGGAGATCCGCTATTATCATAAAGATGGAAGAAGTTTCAACTGAATAACTATAAAACTATAGCGATAGCGAATCTCCAAATGTTCAGAGCAAGTCTACTGCGTGTAGTGTAATTAAATTAATTCTCTCGCCCAAAATATTTGACTTAGCCACGTCAGACTTTTATTATGATTACGTACTTGTGTGCTGATTGCACAATTAAATTGAAAGCTTCATCGGCCATCAGTAAAGGAAGCAATGACTTATTCGATAACTTAAAGTGGTGCATTACTAGCCCAGCGGCCAGTCAGGAGAGCAGATTTGATCAGGCGTTCCCTTAGGCGTCCACACCGCGGCTTTATATGTAAGAACGCTGCACTAGAAAAGAAGGCCCCAGGTCTGTCCAGACGCTGATTAGCGCACCACCTGTGCCGGGAGTCCCGTAGCGTCGGTATCGTTGATATTACCAGTCTCGGATGCAGTAATAAGTTACTCGGGATACTCGTAACTATGAAATCGTTTTCGAGTGAAGTGTTGATTTTGGGATGGCATTAATATTCTATCTTTAGTTTGCGTGGCGTTTGATGAGCATTATCATCAAATTATGGCGAGCATTCACTTAAACATTTAATTTGAACAGTTATAGTTGCATCAGCGCATTGGACTCTGAACTGCTGTGGTAGTTGGATGGTGTGGATTCTTTTTGGTATGTGACTTTCAGAATGTAGTGAACATTTTAGAGAGAATGGTTTTTGATTATGAATCCCAGACAATCTCCTAATTCCTCAGAGCTATAAGCTGTAGCTCTAAATGTATTTCTCAGATGAAGCGGGCACTAGGAATTGTAATTACAGGCTTCACGTTTTGCTAATCACTTTCTGGTGGCCAATGTTGTAGTTAGAGAGCCAGTGTTGACAACGGCAAACAACAGCATTAAATAAATAATAGGTACATTAACAATTATTCCACCTGCGGCCCCCAAAATTTGTAATGAATTATTTCTGTTTACAGGCCACACAGAATGCTTATTAGGTTTTGTTTCCTAGCAATTTGTGAGGTTCTGCTTTGACAGTGGAATTAAGGATGTGACCACAAATCCTTATTACCATCATACTTTGCTGACCAGGTGAACTGCAAGTTGAAGGCTGTGCTTATCTTTCACAACAAGGCTCAGTCTAAGTGTGACATATCAGTACCATGGCTCAATTTTGTCGTTAAAACTGCACAACCCAAGTCCCTGGAAGCTGCTCCAGCATCACTTATGCTAGCACATCCAGTCAATTCTCCTCTTGTCAACCTGTGGTCAATCAATGGTTTGCTTCCAGAACAAGTCACCCTAGCAGTAACACAGCACAACAGGAGCCATGCTAGGCATAATACAAAATTGCCCATCACAGGCTAGCCATCTGTTGCAGTCAGGGGCTAAATAGTTTATTGCAAAGGCTGGGGACAGAGATATTAGCCCGAAACCCTCATTGTTCAGAAAGGGGAGTTAGGGTTCGCTAGCAAACTAGCTCCTCAGTTTTTGGGACCCTGTGAGACTGTCAGGATGGTCAGCCTGACGTACTTCCTGCTTCTGAATTTATGCATGCATAAAGCCTTATGCATGCACATTATCCATGCGAAGGAGAGTCATATGTAGAGGGCTCCTCAATACTGGGGAATGGGGATTTTGATTTTGTGGGATCCCTCTTTGAATTCCAGCCCCATGTGCCTGGCAAATGTCACTAGTCACAGCTCAGCATTCATGGCACCAGTGCACGTTGTGGAGCCAAAATGGATGTAGAGCAAATCAGTGCATCTCAAAGGCAGTCAGTGTCTTGAAGCTGGACTGGAGGGTGAACCATGCAGCGCTTGTGGGCAGCATCTGCTGTTTGGCCGAACTTAATGTGCCACTATCATTATCACCATCACCACAATAAAACTATCTTCTTTCAATAATGGTAACTGTCATAGCCTGATCAGCCCCAACATTACTATCACTCATCTAAAGTCTGGTATGTCCACCTCTGGCACAGATAAGAGCAGGGAGAAGTTGTTGCATGGAAGCAGTGAGGCCTTGGTAGATCACTGGAGGAAGTTGGCACCATATCTGCACACTCAATTCAACTCATTCCCATAAATTCTAAAAAGGGGGATGATCTCCAACATTTTAAATTACATCAGATGTGTTTGACCAGGTTCGCCATCACATCAATTGGAACTCAACTCTATGTTCCTTAAACCACTCCATTACACTCATGGCCTTGTGAAATCGTGCATTATTTTGACGAAAAATGCCACTGCTGGTGGGAAAAATCATCGTCATGAAGGGTGGACATTGCCACTGGTAGCGAGGCTTGCGTGTCTCAGTGATATAGATAGCTGTTCTGTAGATGCAGTCCCAGCGGAGGGTATCTGTTAAGGGGCCAGACAAATTTGTGGTCCCTGAAGAGGGGCAGCAATCTTTTTAATAGTTCAATAGTTGCAGGGGCAGCAATTAGATTGAACGACTGATCTGGACTTGTAACATTAACCAAAACAGTCTTCCTCTGCTGTTAGCAATGGTAATCTGTAGCCATAATATTTCCCGAGAGGATACAAGTTTACTGCATGGTTGAATGATGATGGCATCCTCATGAGTAAAATATTCGGGAATTAAAATAGTCCCCCATTCAGATCTCTGGGCAGGAGTAACTCAGGATGTTGTTATCTGGAGAAAGAAAACTGGTGTTCTACAGAGTGAAACATGGAATATCAGATCGCATAATGGGGCAGGTATATTAGAAAATTTAAAAACGGAATTGGTTATGTTAAAGATAGATATAGTGGGGATTAGAGAAGTTTGATGATATGAGGAACAAGACTTCTGGTCCGATGAACACAGGAATATAAAAACAAAATCAAAAAATAGTTCAAATGGATCTGAGCACTATGGGACTTTACATCTGTGGTCATGAGTCCCCTAGAACTCAGGACTACTTAAACCTAACTAACCTTAGGATATCACACACATCCATGCCCAGGGCAGGATTAGAACCTGCGACCGTAGTGGTCACACAGTTCCAGACTGAAGTGCCTAGAACTGCACGGCGACATTGGCTGGCCAATACAATATCAAACCGGGGAAATGCATGAGTAGGTTTAAGAATGAATAAAAATAGGAGCACCGATAAGCTACTACAAACAGCTTAGTGAACACCCTGTTGTATCTGAGATAAACACGAAGACTATGCCTACCACAGCGGTACAAGTTTGTATGCCAACTAGCTCCCAAGATGAAGACATTGGAAAAATATATGATGACTTAGAAGAAATTATTCAGATAGTGAAGGAAGACGAAAATTTAATAGTCATGGAGGAGTGTAATTCGATAGTAGGAGAACAAAGAGGATAGGGGCAGGGGAGGAGGATGATAAAGGCCAAGGCCAGGAGGCAGCAGACGAGGCAAAGGCAGAAGGGGGGGAGGGGGGGGGAGAAAGGCAAAAGCAGATGGGGTGGGAAAGGCAGAGGCAGAGGGTGTCACACTCTGGTGGGAAAGGGTAAAGTTTGCCTGTTCGTGTGTATGTAAGGGGCGCTATTAGTTCACCAGTCTGTCAGTCAGGGTGAGTCGAGACAGTCTGGGGTCAGTCTCTCGTCCCCAGACTGTTAGTCTGTCTCTCATCTGAATTTGTGGCGCAATGAGAGAACTCAACTAGTGGTCGCCCAGTCTCGTGCTTTGTTCCTGCATCTGAGGCTGTACGTTGGACCGTCAGTCTGCTCGAGTTCCTCAGGCAATGGTCATCAGCGGTTGGATCAATCGGTTGGTCGGTCGCACACTGAGACACAAGATGGCTTGTCTGCCTTGAGTGTTAGCGCATGGTAGGTCGCCACGTAAGTCCAGTGGACCGCACTGTATAGCGAGGGGTAGTGGCTTCGCGGCCGACACGAGAGCAACAGAAGTCAACCCACGACATTTGTCGGGGCAGTGCGAGCTGCGACGCCGTGTGACGGGAGATTGGTACACCTACCTTCCTGCCTCTGTTGAAGCAGCTGGCAGCAGACGGTTCGTGAGAGCGTTTTGGAGGTGCTGCGCCAGGTCTTCGCTAGAAATCGCAGTTTATTAGAAGTTAAGTGACTCATGATATGCTGTTTCATTTACTTGTTAAGTTCTACTTGTTAAATTCTACTTGTGAAATTCTACTTGTTAAATTCTACTTGTTAAATTTGATTTGTTAAATTCTACTTGTTAAATTCTACTTGTTTTCTTGCTGAGGTCACCAGCCCCTTTGTTTTGGGGTTGTCCCACTATTCTCCGTTAGCCCACCCGCGGGAAGGTGGTTATTTATGAATTGGGAGGTCCGTTTTCCCTTATGGACTAGGGGCACGTTAGAGCAACCTGCGGTTTGGGTCGTTTGCAAATCACCTTATCAGTCTGCCGTATGTTAATAGCTGCCTCTGTCATGTTTCTCGGATTCGGTGCTTAACGAATTTATTGCTTGAAGTGTAATGGTCTAACTACAGAAACATGTTTGTATCTTGCCTATCATCTTCAGAGGTGGTCTATGTGTACTGCAGAACATGTTTGGCCAGCCTTGTATAATTTTATGTAAGATTGCACTTCATGGGCTTTTATTTAAATGGTCATTTTTGTTTATAAAGTTGCCACCCTTCCACCATAAGACTTTTCTTAGAAATTAAAATCAAGTTGCACCTTCGGTGGCAAGTTAATATTTTAATTTCCATCTATTCAACGGGGTGCATAGTCTGTGTGCTTGTGTGAATTGTTAAAACTTTTACTTTAAAGTTATCTGGTGCGTTGCAGATTTACTCCTGTGTAGTCATTCAGAGGTTGTTGTTAGCAGTCATGACTATGGCCATGTCAAAAGGGAGTGGCAAGGTTCTCAGCCCGAAAGCTCATACACTCAAAAATTTGTTTCTTTCTGCCTCGGAATAAATTGTATCTTGATATTTAGAGGGTGCTTTATGCTTATAATTTTAAATCTGTTTTTAAAAATAAGGCTTTTAGGAATAAATTTCCCATCTGTTAAAAGCAATTACATTTTGATTTCATCAGTTACTCCCTGGCAACTACTTCCACACTCACATAGTGTGATTAAATGTGTTAATGTTCTTGAAGAATCACTAGTAAATAAAGTAAATTCTTAAGAAAAAGTTCTGAAAGTAAATTCACAGTTCACAGAGAAGGAAAATTAGTGGGTGAATATGGAATGTGGGTAAGGAATGAAAGAAATTTGGACAAGGCGTAACTTCATCATACAGTATCTGTTCAAAAGTATCCAGACACTGCCAGAAACATACTTTTTCATACTAGGTGCATTGTGCTGCCACATACTGCCAGACACTCCATATTAGCGACCTCAATAGCCATTAGACAACTTGAGAGAGCACAATTATGTGCTCTGCAGAACTCAATGACTTAGAAAATGGTCAGTGATTGGGTGTCACATCTGTGACACAGCTGCAAAATACTAACATGAATTATTGACACGAATGGAAAAGCTGGTAGATGCCAACATCAGGGAAGATTAGTTTGGATTCCATAGAAATGTTGTGACTCATGAGGGAATACTGACCACACGATTTATCTCAGAAGACAAATTAAGGAAAGGCAAACCTACATTTCCAGCATTTGTACACGTAGAGAAAGCTTTCGACAATGTTGACTGGAAGACTCTTTCAAATTCTGAAGGTGGCAGTCATCAAATACAGTGAGCAACAGGCTATTTACAATTTGTACAGAAACCAGATGGCAGTTATGAAAGTCGAGGAGCATGAAAGGGAAGCAGTGGTTGGGAAAGGAGTGAGACACGGTTTTAGCCCATCCCCAGTGTTTTTTACTCTGTATGTTGAGCAAGCAATAAATGAAATAAAAGAAGAATTTTCGGTATGCATTAAAATCCAGGGAGAAGAAATAAAAACTCTGAGGTTTACCAACAACATTGTAATTCTGTCAGAGACAAATTGGACAGTGCTTCGAAGGGGGATATAAGATGGACATCAACAAAAGCCAAACAAGGATAATGGAATGTAGTCTAATTAAATCAGGATATGATGATGGAATTAGGAAATAAGACAAACTAGTAGATGAGTTTTGCTACTTGGGTAGCAAGATAACTGATGGTTGAAGTAGAGTGGATATAAAATGTAGACTGGCAATGGCAAGGAAAGCATTTCTGAATAAGAGAAATTTGTTAACGTTTGGTAGGACACATTCTGAGTCACAAGGGATCATCGATTCAGTACTGGAGGGACGGGCGGAGGGTAAAAGTTATAGAGGGAGACCAAGGCATGATTACACTAAACAGATTCAGGAGGATGTGGGTTGCAGTAGTTACTCAGGGAAGAAGCAGCTTAAGCAGGATAGAGTAGCATGGGGAGCTGCATCAATCCAGTCTCAGGACTGAAGATCACAACAAGAAATGCATCCTCCCAAACTTCACTGCCAACATATAAATTCATTCTGCAGATACGGGTCATGTAACAATTTATGTTTTCATGTGGTATTTGTCTAAAATTTAACTTTACTATTGGGTCATTCCACGTCAAGTGGCCTACATTTAGACAAGTTCCCCACTTGACCATCTCCAATTTTATGAAGTTTTTACACAATGTACATATAGACCTTACATGAAGCACTGTCAAATTACAGCTTCATAAATAGTATGGTGGCGCCACCAGCCACCTTTTTGTAAAGGCTCATTTTTTTTCATTGCGACTGAAATGAATAAATGATCAACTTTTTTTACCACTGTTCAGGATGTAAGAGACCTGTTGTGCTCAAACTTTGTGATCCTGTTCAACGTTTTGGGCACAATAGTTTTGTTTTAGTACAAAAGGTCAAACTATGGTAAATTCATCATAGTGTGCTATCAAAGTGTTCCATAAGTCTTGTTGTATCAAATAAACTCAGTTTATATTACATTAAAAAATACACGCACCAGTCGTACTCGTTATGGTTCCCAAACCAAATATTTCAGTTCTTATTAATTCATTTGCAGAAAATTGTTACTAATAGAAATTACAGTTGATTCTAACAAGCTATAATGTCAGCCCATTCTTGTTGCTGATGGAGCTGGAATGATATAAATAATGTGTTGCTTTGGAATCCAACATGCATCCTGCCTTGCTGGCCAATAAAATGATTGTGCAGGTTTATTGGGGTGCATGAAAATGACAAACACTTTCTTCTTTTGAAACTACGGACACATTAACAATCCACTATTTTCCATCATATATAGAGGCAATGTATTGGTCCAGTTGTAAGGCTTTACTATTTCTGAATGAAACTCTTTGGTCAACACTTACCCCAAAAACTTTGTATCACTGAATACTCTTCTAATACAAACTTGCTTTTCATTTAATGGCACAAAATTGCAATTGTCTCTTGTTCCTGATACTGTGCAGCCATTTTTAACGTTGCTTACTCCTGAGTTTTCAATGTTCCAATTTGTTCTTCTGATACAAAAATGAATTGGATTCCTCTGATATTCTTTGTACAGTATTTAAACAAGTCAGTTGGTGTCAAAATCTGGTCCTCAGTTGGTCTTTGAAGGCTTGCTCTTGCTACCATGCACTTTACAGTTCCTCCATTTCTATCACATGGAGATTTTCCGGGGCTTGTAGCAGGAAAGTTCCATTCAGCTGAGATTCCAAAGTCATTCTGATGGTGGCAGAGATTCAGAAAATTTTTTAAGTTTTTGTACTGCACTGCTGACCTATCACTGAAGTAGTAAATGTGTGTCATTTTTCCAAGGAGACACTTTAGATCTTCTATTAGTTTCACTATAAAAGCATTTACAGAAACTGCATTATGTATGGAAAAAAAATTCCCGGATTACCTGGTTAAAAATACACTTCCTCCCATGAGTGCAAACATACTTTTTCCCTATTAACTGACAATATATTTTCACTCGGAACCATATATCATCAGTCTTTTGAATGGTTACATACGGTCTTAGAATTTCCCATTGCTTTAGAAAACGAAACACAGGGAAAACAACACGTTTTGGAAAGATCTTTGATGAGCAGCAACATGTACATTGCATATTTTCATATTACGAAAGTATAAATTCGAATTCCACCAAACACAGCATGTTACTTTCCGAAGCATTGAAATGAAGTTGGCAATGAGCTTTTGTAAGCCAGTCATAGCTCATGTCACGTGATCTCGCCAGCCGATGACAGTGGGTATTCAGAGCTTAGGACACGTGATGTAGTCAGCCAATAGCAACATCACTGTTAAGAAGCGTGAATGCACAAACAGGAAAAGCTAATGGTTTAAATTAATATACATCGTGTTGCTACACAAAAAGCAAAGCTTTCAGATATAATATTGGTCTTTTATGCGCGAAGTACAATGTAATATATATTGCACAAATGTGCCAGCAAAATTTTTAATAACGACGTAAATGTCTTGTCATCTGGGCTTGAAATTCATCTAAATGGGTCATCATCAAAGTGTTGCTTTTTAAATGAGACTCAAATGCTCTGTGATTTAAGAAATTCATCGTACATTCTCGCACATAGTTCAACTTACGTAGAAGGCTATTTATTTGGAAAGTAACACTTTTCAAACCACCGTTCGGAATATTTTCACGCGAGCTATTAGAAATAGGTTCATTTGTGCAGTTGCCAGAGAGCGCCAGATGACAGATGCCACTGGCCTTGCGCAGCTACGATGGCGTAGGGAGCCCGTATGTTCGTAAGCGTAAAACATTAAAAATCTTTCATTATGTCATAAAACAAACAAGACATCAGAATACTCCAAGAGCATCGGAATTTCGTGACCGATAATAAAATGTGCACATTTAAAGTGCATATTCATTATGTCCAGATTCCCAGTGAAGTGGGCCACGTCCTGATATTAAGCTTATCAATGTAGTTTTTGGAATGTAAATTTTCTTATAATACCTGTACTATGTTATCTCATGTTTGGTTCTTTATTACGGCATTATTCCATACGTGTTACAAGTGGAAAACGTGCACTTGAAATGATGCAGCAAACAGTGTGCAGAATGAAACACTTTGTTTCAAATACATTGTCTTCCTCAGCAGAAAAGATCAATAAAAGAAAATTTCTTTTGCAAATCGACAATAATAGCCTCATTGTTCAGCAACACAATAAATAGTTGACTGTCAGAAAGGTGGAAATAAAATAAAATCTGCAACTAACAACACATTTTAGCCTTTAGTAATTATGTGTATGTATTTTAATTTAATTGATAGCCTCCAACCACAGGAATCTGTTTTTTTTTTTATTTGATGTGAGAGCAGTAAACGAAGAGGAAACAGCAAAATCACTAAATGTATACACAGATCACGTGGAGACTACCGACATGCCCACTATAACTCAGACTGCTCTGTGAATCTGCCCCGAATTTACGATACTTCCGAATTGGGCCAATACCCCGCCACTCCCTCAAGCGTTTGAGATAGGACGTCAAAAATTAGAAAAATACGAATTTTCAAAAGTATATTCATTTTGTAGCGCGCATCTTTCTGAAGAGTCTAATGCATAAAACATATGTGTTCGAGATGTAAGAATTTATGTGGTCGTAAGTGTGCCAAAGTGCAGTGCCACACTTCTTCACACAGCATTCTCCTATCGCACGTCACTGTATTTCGCCCTGCGGAATTGAAACGTGTATATTTTGCAATCGATACCATAAAACCATATTCAGGACAGGGGAAATTAAAATGTCCTGTGGTGTCTCTCATGCTTGCAGTCGGTAAATTTGACATCCTGCCCCTCTTTTTTTCTTTTTTTCTTTAAAAAATTAACTTCAGAAAAGTTGCACTCTTTATTCCCTAGCAGCTAACAACTTGCTGCTTTGTGTGACATAAAATTAAATATAGGATACATAAAACCAGTAAAGACATAAGACAAGCAAGACAATTCACATTTCTTCAATCCTTAGCTCCTAGAATTTTTTCTGTCTCTAATGTTGCTACAGCTTTACATGGCATGCTTTCCTTTCCGTGAAAGAATCTGTTACTTCATCAAAGTTCGTCAAATGTTTTGCTACATGAAAAATCTAAATGTCGTTGTCTAATACTGAAAAAGCTGTTAATACAAATAGGACCCAAGACTGGTGTGGTTTCTCGATCTGATTACATCTATTTTGTCACATACTGCTAGATAAAACAAAATACGCCTTTCTAATACTGCAACAATTGTAACACACACCAAATAAGCGAGACTGTTTTGGCACAAACGGTCATTTTTTATGACAGAATACAACTCACAAAGTACCAATACCAAATGCCTATTAGGCCTACTATGAGCAAAAAGCTTTACTTTGGCAAATAGTTTCACACTCCATTCATATGCTCCAGTTCTCAAGCATGAGATCGAAAAGCAGTAGTACAAATTTTTTTTACAAACTTTAAATCATCATTTTGTTCCACAATTTATATGATGTCCCCGTTTCTTCTTCCTCGTTCTAACAAAGAGTCTTGTTATCACTAATTCTGTATCTATTACTGTCAATGTCAAAGCTTATTCGCCAGGTAACTTCACTAACTCTGCCGAATCACCGGTTTAGTTATCCCGTGATTATTCTCTTGTTAGGCATTGTTACGTGTTCGTATAACGCGTTTTCCATGCTACTTCCAGAACAGAACTTAGAGCGGCTGCTAGCCGGGAACTGTACAACTGGCCCTTACTAGGATAGCGATCTGGCCAAAAACTTTGTCAAAATTTCATTTTCTTGGATACACCAAGAAGGTAATATGTAATCGCCGTCCGCAGTGGCTGAGCGGTTCTAGGCGCTTTAGTCTGGAACCCCGCTACCGCTGCGGCCGCAGGTTCGAATCCTGTATCGGGCATGGACGTGTGTGATGTTCTTATGTTAGTTACGTTTAAGTAGTTATAAGTTCTAGGGGACTGATGACCTAGGATGAAGTCCCATTGTGCTCAGAGTCAGTTTTATACGTAATATTTCTTACCTGTTATTTGTTTATTTCCACTCCGGTAGTTTGAATCTATGGATTTCACTAGTAATTATAGCAAAGCTCATCATTTGCCAACCTAATCTACCACACAATCAGACAATGGTTGGCATTCAGTCGTTCAGCCTTACTCCGCTCAGTTCGTATAGCCCCTTTTGTCTGTAGGAAAGTTTGTTTCTACATGCGACAAGAATTCCCCTGACAATCATATACACTATGTATGCACTCACAGATCAACTTACGATTCATTCAGAAATCCACTTAGCACGTGTTAAAAAATGTTCGAAAACCAACAGTGGCGCATTTTCAGTCATATGAATAATCGATAGACTAACGTGCGCTGGATGCTAGGCGCTTTGTGAAACAAGGATTTCTCCCTGAAGAATGTGAATGCCCCCCCCCCTTTGACACATTTTGCTGTAGGCAGACACTTGTATGAGCACTGTGTTTTGTTGTTGTATAGGGCGCATTTCCTTTGCAGTTTAAGTTTTATTTTCGTTTTTTCTCTCCTTCATGTATTATTGCAGCAGTATTACTCTGCAGTAGCGGAATACAGTAATATCCTTTGTTAGATTTTTACCAGTCAAAATTACAAAAGTGTAACTGAAAACAAAAACAATGACAAATTCCCGGAATTCTAAAAAATTCCCAGGTTTTTCCCAGATCTCCGGGGTCGTATACACCCTGCATAGGTAATGAGAATACATCAGAAAAAATTAAATAACATAGAAAACCCACTACCTTAAAATAATTTTTACTAACCAAAAAACAATGTTAATCCAGTAATGACAACACACTTTACATAATTTAAAAAGGCACAAAACTTCTGAACACTTTTCACTACACAACAATGTGGTTCAGATTGATTGTTGAAACATGTTAAACTGGTCTGTCTCTAAACTAAAAACTTTTTCTGATCAGGCAAAATGAGCTCAGATAACTCAGTTATTGTTTGAGCAATCCTGGATGTCACTTGCAGAGCATTGTGACATGCTGACAGGCTGCAGATAACTAAAGTACCAGCTTCAGAAAGTTAATCCTTTCGGTAAATACAAGGCAATGAAGTACAGTCAAAATTTGATACAAGATTTATGAGTCACTTTGATAGCACACTGTGATGAATTACTATAGTCACAATGTCAAAAATTGAGCTTTTACGAAAGGGTGGCTAGTGGCCACACCGCACTACTTATGAAGCTGTAATTTGGCAGTGCTATATGTAAGGTCTATATGTACAACCTGCAAAAATTTCATGGAAATTGGAGATGGTCTAGTGGGGACCCTTAGGCCACTTGACATGGAATGACCCTGCTTACACTTTGTCCACATATTCAAGGTAAACACCTAATGTTAATAGTACTACAAAATTTACTTCTCAGATTAGTGACATGCAAATGGCACTTCATTATCAGCAATAAATTACATTTCTTATTCCATACTGCGATGCACAATAATGCATTAACTCCACCATACCATTTATAAATTTAATGGCACTGCTAAGATTCACTATGGTCATAGTTATTCTTAAGTTGCACATTAAGGCTGTCATTTAAAAGAAGTGTATCAGAGCAGAATATACCCATTTTATGGCAACCACGTTATTAGTAAAATTGAATTGTTCATTAAAAAAAGTTTTCCATGTTTACTTAATATTAAATTGAAACTCTTGCTGAATTCTATATGAGGTTTAATAACAGGCTTAGTTCAATGCACTGTGCAAAATGTCATATTTAAGAGTTAATGTTCATCAGTTGTTTAGTAAACAGAAGTACTCATGTTTCCAGCAGCATGACATCAATTTTATGTACTCACGCACAATACTGCACACAGAAATTAACGAAACACTGTTAAGAAATACAAGTAAGCCACTTGCCATGAAATGTAACTCGGTTTTTACTTCATCTATTTCCTCTTTTTTTATCCACATAGCTGGCTCCTGGTCCATTGCTTTAGTTCTGCAATCTGAAAAAAAGCAATCATATAAGAACAGTGGTACTCAGTTTCTGTTGTTACCATGAAGTACAGCTCAAAGGCAGTATTTTTACTCGTCTAATGGGTGCAGTAAATGGGTGATTACACAGGAAACAGATTCAGAAAGGATGAGGAAAAGTAGGGTCAGTGATATAAACTCATTTACATTTCTCAGGTCATGAAGAGTGAGAACATTGAAAGTAACATGCACTGGAAACCGAGTATTTATAGTTGGTACTGCTCTTTTTTAACACTGACTCATGGATAGTTTTCTATTAAGACAATTATGGAAGATGTGTATTTTTTGTGCATGCACGACCTTCAGCATTACAATCAGAGCGGTCAAGACATTGCAGCAAAATTACTGAATAACACCAAATAATTGATTCTACACTTTGTTCATTGTGTTAATTTCAGTCTGATAGGGACATGATGAGAATCTGGACGTACGGATTGTTCGTTTGTCAGTGAATATGCATTTTCAACATAGGTATTACCTTGAAACTTCCTTCACATGTATTAGTCATGGATGCATACACATTTTATAGAAAGCATCATCATCTTGGAATCTTTACCTGCTATTAGAGAAAACCATATACATGTACCATAGATTTCTAACGGCAGTGCGAAAGTCCTCATTCTTGATTAACATCAAGATTAAAAAGTGGTTCATTTTTTCTCACAAAACTGATTTACTAAAACGACTTCCTTCTAACTGTAACTATGATGAATGATCTATTAAGTTCTGATGACATGTAACGCTTTATGTAGACGAATTACAGTTAAATTGTACCTCGTATTTCGCCAGTTGCTAAATTACAGTATTCTTATACAGAACTCCATTAAAACCCACACACTACAAAAAACTGGTATTTACACATGATGAGATGAATACGAACGACACGACTAAACAAAGCACACGGAAAACTAGCAAAATGCAACAGAATTGCAGCATTTTCTTTAATGCGAACATACTGAAAGCATGAAATGATGTAACTGTGGGCACTTGAAAACATGTTTACATTAGCTCTAAAATCTGGAGCCGCTATATGTCTACATCACAGCAAATTATCTTCACAATTATTATAGCTAAGTAAGTCAACATAACCGTACTAACATAGCGAATGGAGGTGGGCCAAACAGTTATTTTGGAGAAACCATTTTCACAGTTCCAGTTATTCTTTGATAACCGTTATTTTGAACTGTTATTAATAACTGTCAAGTTATTTTTCGCTAGCGAATACCGAATACTCCGAGGGGCTACAGTCAAATAACGACGTAGTTCGAATCCTTCAGTTTAGTTATCAGTATAACTGCGAGTAGTGTGAAGTGGCAGGTATGTCATATGAAATGTGTCATAACCTTAGCTTATTAACTCTTGGGTACATTTTAGTTGATGTTAGAATGATTAATAGTGTTTCATATTATATGCTTGTAGGTTATCGGTCGCTATTATAAATATTATCTTCGCAGCTGCGACAGAGTATGTGGAACTTCGCCACATCACTGTTTAAGTAAAATGTCAAGAACATGTTTTTTTTAAGTATGAAGTAATATGTAAACTGAACACTGTAGGTTAAATTCGAAGCTTAATTTCTTGTGCTGCTCACTTAATAGAATAAGTGCAAGCCTCGTAATACACTACAAAATATACATAATGTGACAGATTCGTTTACTCCTGTCATGTAAATGATAGTCATATTGGGGAAAGTGTGGGTACGCTAATCTAAGTTTTATGTGAGATTAGGAAACTGCTCGATTTCTCCGTCTACAACATGTTTATAACATATGAATGCATGCAGATTGAAAAGGTTGACAGTGTTACATTTCTGGGACTACAACTCGATAGTAAATTCAGTTGGGAAGGGCATACCACATTTTTTCACTATATCATTTCATAAGGGAGCATATTCTGTGGTAATTCATCAAATGTAGCAAAAGTTTTTCACATATAAAAGCATGTACTAACAATCGTTTGTGGTATAAATTCAAGAACATGCAGGAACCTGTTCAAGGAACTTTGTATTCTAACCACTGCTTCTTAGTATAATTATTCCTTAATGAAATTTGTTAAAGTATTTCCAACCAATATCTCAATCCATAGTCAGTCCTCGAAATAGGAACAGCAATCTACATAAAGACCTAAAATCACTTACCTTGGTCCATAAGTTGTCCAATATTGAGGAACATGCATTTTCAATAAACTGTCAGCAACCATTAACAACTCTGTTTCAGACAAAGCACGGTTTACTTTTTGATACAGAAGTGTCTGATTCCACGTGTCTGCATTGACCTGGGACGTCATCAATATGCGGGAAATGCCTATTTTAAGTGTGTCTATGACATCACTACATACACATGGCAACAAACAAGGAGATACATATGAATAATACAATAACATCCCACACCAAAAATACAATCAAACCAACGGGCCAACTGTGGGAAGTTGGGGGATTTAGGGTGAGGGCAAGCTAGTAAAACAAAAACACATTATGATCCCAATACACAAAATGAAGAACAAAAGGAAAAAAGATACAGCATTTTGGTACACCAACAAAAATCTGCAGAAATCGGACACTTCCCTTGAACAATATAGGTCAACCATAAGTGACAACACCAATACCCACAACTAGAACTACGAAAATTGGAATCTGACACTTCCCTTGACCTACACAGGTCAACCTCTGATGACGATACCAAAACATCAACACCTACAACTATGAAAATGGGAATCGGTCATTTCTGGATACCTATATAGGACCACCACAACTACTGATACCGAAAAACCAACACCTACAACTGCAAAAAATAAAACCACAATCCCAAAAATCCACAAATCAAACATCCCTACATAAATTAAATCACATTCAATACTCCATAAATACACAAAACACAACTAGAAAAAAAATTAATTACCACCAGCAAATTCCGGCACTGCAAACTAGATCAGCTAGCGCACCCCCCCCCCCCCCACCAAACCCACCCACCCACCCACACACACACACACACACACACACACACACACACACACACACACACACACACACACACACCCACACACACACTCACACACACAAACCAACTCAAACACTGTGCCGTAATGACATTCACACACCACAACACCTTTACGTCGAAGGAGACGGGTGGAATCGGATGCTTCCATTGACCCCTCCTACTCTGTAGATGAATATCGTAATAGAGACTTATAGACCAGCTTAGGTATAAATTCTGCTATATTTCAGTTTTGAGAGCACTTGGTTGCAACAGTCAAGATCGGATATTCTGTGTATGATAAATTTATTAAAAGTAGCTAACTCTGTTTTATTCTGACAGTGAATCAATTCTGTAAATATTAGCAGTTACTGTAATATATTCACATATTATGACAATCTCCTGACAAATAATGAGGATAATAATTATTATATTCAACTTTATTATGTTATACTTTCTGACATGTTACTTGTCATTTGCGATGGCCAGTGGCTATTTCAGAAGTAGTACATATATATTTGTTCGCTCCAGTAACTATCGAATATGAAATATCACTGGGGTCTAAAACTGGAGTCATGTACCAGGAACATAGACACAGTTATTCCGTTACCAACTTCCAGTTTACCTATATTGGTAGCCCAATAACTGCCAGAGGAAAATACCAATCTCTGACAGTGTTTCCATAGTCGCTCGTATTCCTTATGGTACCTCTCTCTATATACTATCCGTTCAAGCTAAATTAACATATGAGGCGGTGGCTCAAGGGAACGACCATAGTTGTTAATGTCTGTACTGCAGTTCCTATCAGCCACCGGTTGGATATTAACTTTATTTAATTGTTTGTGCTACAAGTAACGAAGTACACAGCTCTTATCAACATATGACGCGCAGTCTCACAGTTATTCCCATGGCCTATAGAACGCCTTCCAAAACGTCTATCCCTCTCCTTCGTTCGTAGCCAGATATCCGATGAATCGATGGGAAAGAGTATTGCAATCTTCTGTCAACAGATGGCTCGAGGCGCTGTTGACACTAGACAGTTATTGAAATAACTACCTGTATCAGCGGAACGGTTATCGCAGTAACAGTTACTTCTCAGTAACCGGTTATTTCCATCACATTTTTTACCACCTCTAATTGCGAATGTTTGAATTTCACTGTTCACCTTTTCTCGTCAGTCACGAAGTACGTCACAGAGATCACTGCATGGACAAACTGCTCCTGAGAACACGTCACAATCTAAGCCACTTATTCTACGAAGATACACGTAGCTATTTTACCGGACAGGCCAAAAACAACAAGCTCTGATAACTCGGGTATTTAGTTGTTATGAACATTACCTGAAAATTTATAACACTCGTACACCTTCACCAAGCACACTATGGGTGATGTGATCACAAATTCAAAATGAAATCTTGTCCTTATGTACCCATTAAAAATTAAAATGCAGAAACCTCTAACATAGCTTCCACAGCATCATCACAAGATATTCGTGAACTATTACACTCTTCAAACTCAACTATTATTGTGTTAGAAATGAAGTACCACGCTGATTTACTTGGAAACAATTTTCTTCATTTACTCTAGCTTGCAGTTTATAAACGCTTAAAAGTTACCTGTCACACAAATTTCCGCTAAACCACGAGCTTGCAGCTGACTACTCACTAGAAGTGGCAAAAAATAACGTAACTGATAGAAATAACCGGTTACTGAAAACCAACGATTACTGCGATAACCGTTCCTCTGATACAGGCAGTTATTTCAATAGCTGTCTAATGTCAACAGTGCCTCGCGCCATCTGTTGACCGAAGGTCGTACTACGCTTTCCCGTCAACTGATCGGAGATCTGGCTAGGAACTAAGGAGAGGGTAGACCATTTGGAAGGCGTTCTATAGGCCATGGGAATAACTGTGAGACTGCGCGCCACCTGTTGATAAGAACTGTGTACTATATCGTGCACCTTCGTTACTTTTAGCACAAACAATTAAATAAAGTTAATGTCCGAGCTGTGGCTGATAGGAGCTGCAGTACAGGCATTAATAAGTACAGACATTCCCTTAAGTCACCGCCTCATATGTCAATTTAGCTTGGACGGGTTGTATAAAGAGAGGTACCATAAGGTATTCGAGCGACTATGGAAATAACTGTCAGAGATCGTTATTTTCCTCTGGCAGTTATCGTTATTGGCTCACAGTTCTCGCTCTCTGGCGTTATCGGGCTACCATTACGTGTAACCTGGAAGTTGGTAACGGAATAACTGTGTGTCTGTGTTCCTGATACACTGACTCCAGTCTTAGACCACGGTGATACTACAGAGACGATAGTTACTGGAGCAAACTAATATTTATGTACTTCTTCGGAAATAGCAGCTGGCCATCGCGAGTGACAAATAACATGTGAGAAGGCATAACATAATACAGTTGAATGTAAAAATTATTATCCTCATCATTTGTCAGGAGGTTGTCAAAATATGTGAATATATCACAGTAACTGCTAATATTTACAGAATTGATTCGCTGTCAGAATAAAATACAGTTACCTACTTTTAATAAATTTATCATACACAGAATACCCGATCTTGACTGTTGCGACCAAGTGCTGTCAAAACTGAAATATAGCAGAATTTTTACCTATCCTGGTCTATCAGTCTCTGTTACGATATTCATCTAAAGAGTAGAAGCAGGGGTCAATGGAAGCGTCTGATACCTCCCGTCTCCTTCGACGTAAAGGTGTTGTGGTGTGTGAATGTCATTACAGCAAGGTGTTTATGAGTTGGTTTTTGTGTGTGTGTTTGAGGAGGGGGGGGGGGACTGTCGATCTAGTTTGCAGTGCCGGAATTTGCTGGTGGTAATTAATTTTTTTTTCTAGCTGTGATGTTTTGTGTATTTATGGACTATTGACTGTAATTTAATTTATGTAGGGATGATTGATTTGTGGACATTTGGGATTGTGTTTTTATTTTTCGCAGTTGTAGGTGTTGGTTTTTTGGCATCAGTAGCTGTGCTGGACCTATATAGGTCACCGGAAATGACCGAGTCCCATTTTCGTAGTTGTGTGTGTTGATGTTTTAGTATCGTCATCTGAGTTTGACCTATGTGGGTCAAGGGAAATGTCCGATTTCAATTTTTGTACTTTTAGTTGTGGGTATTGGTGTTTTGGTATGGTCACCTATGGTTCACCTATAATGTTCAAGGGAAGTGTCCGATTCAAGTAGATTTTTGTTGGTGTAGCAGAATGCTTTAATTTTTTTTCTTTTTGTTCTTCATTTTGTGTTTTGGGATCATGATGTGTTTTTTTTACTAGCTTGTCCTCACCCTAAAACCCCCAACTTCCCGCAGTTGTTCCATTGGTTTGATTGTATTTTTGGTGGCAGGTGTTGTTGTATTATTTATATGTATCTTCACGTTTGTTGCCATGTGTATGTAGTGATGTCATGGCCACACTTAAAATAGCCATTTGCGGCATATTGATGATGGGTGGAATCAGACAATTCTGTATCAAATAGTATTTCAAACATACCGTAAACCATGCTTTATCTGAAACCAAGTTTCTAATGGTTGCTGACTTGCTGGCAGTTTACTGAAAATGCATGTTCCTAAATATTGGACCCCTTTTGGACCATGGTAAGTGATTTTATGTCTTTATGTAGATTGCTGTTCCCATGTCTAGTACTGATATTATGTATTGAACTATTGGTTGGAAATAATTGTCACAAATTTCATTAAGGAATAAATATAGAATACTAAGTTCCTTGAACAGGTTCCTACATGATATTCTTGAATTTATACCACAAACGATTTTTATTACATCCTTTTACATGCGAAAAACTTTTGCTACGTTTGATAAGTTACCACAGAATATGCTCCGTTATGAAATAATAGAGTGAAAAAATGTGGAATGCCCTTCCCAACTGAATTTATTATCGAGTTGTAGTCCCAGAAATGTAACACTGTCAACCTTTTCGATCTGCATGTCTTCATATGTTATAAACATGCTGTAGCTGGAGAAATCGAGCAGTTTCCAAATCTAACATAAACTTGTATTAGCTTACTCACACTTTCCCCAATAGGACTAGCTTTTACAGCATAGGTGTAAACGAATCTGTCACATTACATATATTTTTGTTGTATTACAAGGCTGTACACTTTATTATGTGAACAGCACAAGAAATTAAACTTTAAATTTAACCTACAGTACTCAGTTTACATATTACTTCATACTTAAAAACGCACATTGTTAACATTTTACTTAAACAGTGCTGTGGCGTAGTTCCGTGTACTTTCTGTGGCAGCTGCGAAGATAATATTTCTAATAGCGACCGATAACCTACAAACATATATTATAAAACACTAATAATCGTTCTAACATCAACTAAAATGTACCCAGAGTTAATAAGTTAAGGTTATGACACGATTCATACGACATTCCTGCCATTTCACACTTCTCGCAGTTATACTGATAACTAAACTGATGGATTCCAACTATGTCGTTATGAAACTGTAGCCCCTCGGAGTATTCGGTATTCGCAAGTGAAAAATAACTTGGCAGTTATCAATAACCATTAACGATAACGGTTATCAAAGAATAACTGGAACTGTGATAACGGTTACTCCAGAATAACCGTTTGGCCCACCTCTACTACTGACCGAAAGAAACCTGCTACACCAAAGATCTTGCTGCAAGTTAAAGCGCTCTGCCGTGGGGTACGAAAAAAAGGAGTTTGGTAAATCTGTATCGCTATTTTAGTATAACAACTATATAACTTAAAATAGCTGTAATTGAAGAAATGCGTTTGAAAATTTCTCGGAATTTTAAATCTTCACTGTACCTTGTGGGAAGCACTGATCTGCACATGGATATAACATCGACGTAATTTTTCTTTGTTACAGGCAGGACGAATATGTACAAACCGTTTGACAGTGAGGTCTTGTTGATTTTCTTTGTTTTCTTGTTATAGTTATGAGTCTAAGTTTTCTTTAAATCGCTTAAAAAATGGACTCTGGAAGACGGAAGGAAGATTTGATTTAACGTTCCATCGACACCAAGGTCATTGAAGACAGTGCAAAGCTCAGACTGTGTTAAGGATGGGGAAGAAACTCAGTCGTGCCATTTCAAATGAAACATCCCAACTCTTGCTTGGAGAGATTTAGACAAGTCACAGAAAACCTAAAACTCTATGGTCAGATACTGGTTTACAACATAGTTCTCCCAATTGCGAGTCAAGTTTATTAACCACTACACCGCCTCATTCGGTCTTACCTATCTCACTGGTTTCCTGATCAAATCTCCTTTCATTGTTGTTGCTGTAATCTTCAGTCCTTAGGCTGGTTTGATGCAGCTCTCCATGCTACTCTATCCTGTGCAAGCTTCTTCATCTCCCAGTACCTAATACAGTCTACATGTTTCTGAATCTGCTTAGTGTATTCATCTCTTGGTCTCCCTCTACGATTTTTACCTTGACGCTGCCCTCCAGTACTAAATTGGCGATCCCCTGATGCCTCAGACCATGTCCTACCAACCTATTCCTTCTTCTGGTCAAGTTGTGCCACATGCTCCTCTTATTCCCAATTCTATTCAATACCTCCTCTTTAGTTATGTGATCTACCTATCTAATCTTCAGCATTCTTCTATAGCACCACATTTCGAAACCTTCTATTCTCTTCTTGTGTAAACTATTTATCGTCCACGTTTCACTTCCATACATGGCTACACTCCATACAAATGCTTTCAGAAACGAGTCCTGACACTTAAAGCTATACTCGACGTTAACAAATTTCTCTTCTCCAGAAACGCTTTCCTTACCATTGACAGTCTACATTTTATATCCTCTCTACTTCGACCATCATTAGTTATTTTGCTCCCCAAATAGAAAAACTCCTTTACTAGTGAAAGTTTCTCATTTCCTAATATAATTCCCCCAGCATCACCGGACTTAATTCGACTATTTTCCATTATCCTCATTTTGCTTTTGTTGATGTTCGTCTTATACCCTCCTTTCAAGACACTGTCCATTTCGTTCAACTGATCTTCCAAGTCCTTTGCTGTCTCTGACAGAAAGACAATGTCATCAGTGAACCTCAAAGTTTTTATTTCTTCTCCATGGATTTTAATTCCTACTCCGAACTTTTCATTTTTTTTTCTTTACTGCTTGCTCAATATACAAATTGAATAGCATCATAACAAATCACATGATACTGTCAACTGACAACCTTCTCATGGGTTGTTTCAGGAACAATATAAGGTTTGTCACCTCCTTCTTCTCGTATATTCAGCAATAGCATTCCAGTCAGCAGCTCAGTCCACTTTTACCAGCTTTTTTAAAATTCTGTAGTGACTGCCAAATGCAATGAGATACATTCAATTTCACTGTGATAAATAAATATGAATTTTAAATCAATGAATTCTTGGTTAGATTTTCCAATGTTTGATTAATTCTAAGTTAGATCTTCCAGTGCTTGATTACTTATAGGATAGATATTTCCTGAATAGCGGACGAGCACATCAGCAAATCTTTTGGGATTTTGTCTTCCATAACAATCGCTAAAATGAGCTTTACCATTGCAGGTAGACACTTCAGCAACCATACAAATAGTTTGCTATCTCATATCTTCCTCGTTTCCCCGTATTTCCGAACAAAAACAAACCATTGTTAATGGGATCAGTTGCTGTCAAGAAAACTTGCTTGAAACAGAAGTTTCAGCCTACAGATGTCCTATAAAAGTTTGGGCTCACTCCATCTCTTGTTTCTTCTCCTCCTGAGCACTGTCTGATTCTAAAAGATAAGCATTACAATTAAGTGTCAGTGCTCCTTTATTGACCTCAGCGGTACTCTAGGCAATGTAGAGAAGTCACTGATTCTTTTGGGATGATGAAAACAGAGACTATAATCCTCTGAAACTGTCTTTCTGTAAATATTGTCTGTATGCACAGATTTGTACAAGTGTGATGTTTTAGTGACAATTTGAGGTACTTCATTATTTTTCCAGTGTGAAAGTAGTAAGACTGAGCCACCGAAAAACTTTAAGCTTGATTCCTCACATCATCCCAACTTTCTGGTCAATTAAATTTCCTTAGATGATGGTTCTTCTGCCTTTTTCACTTGTGTTTTCGAGTGCTCTTTTCTTCATCGCTGTTACCGCAACATCTTAACAGATTCAAAATTTATTAAGAAACATGGCCCTGCAGTCTTCAATTCATTCTGTTCTTCACAGGAAGTAGAACATAACAATGAAGTTTTTTTTGGAGTTCACTCATGTGCTGGCTTTTTTTAAAGATCATGCTTGAATTACTGAAAATAAAGTCTCTTTTTTTATACATCTCTAATTTGTAATATCTTTAAAAATGTTCAGCCTTTCTGCATGGACATTCTTCTTATGATATTTACTACTGCAGTTGTCTCAACATGGATCTTTCATGTAAGCTCCTGGAACATGGAGTTCCCTGAACGAAATGTAGGATTCTTTGCACTAGTATGTGATTTTGAAAACATTTATATCCCTGAGTTATCAATGTTTTTATATTTTTTATGGCGTTGCTTGTCGTTGAAAGTGTTGCTCCTATGTCTCTAAATTCTGTTCTTTAAAGGGGTGCACACCGGTAATGTCACCTTCATTGGTTGTCTACATTGGGTCTGAACTTTATTACCATCAGTTGGTTTTAATTGCTTCAAATTAACATTTGCTCATTTTTGTGGCTCTTCATCTGATTCACGACCAAATGTTAGTTGATATTCCAAAATAGAAGGAGAGATATCTGATGGCGAATATGAATCATGATTGTTGTCACTGTCAAGGAAATTACAGGGAAAGTGACTGATATGAGCGGTTTCTCACACAGGAAACATGAAGAATCAAGAGTACATACAGAAGAACAGAAACATATTCTAGTATATTATGCATTCTATATTTCAAACTTTCCTTACTCTTCAGCTTGACCTTTCTTTTTTAAATGTTTCCACTCTGCATCCATAGAAAATGAAGGAAACAGAAAAGAGAAATAACGTCTTGAAATTTGATTTCAAAGCTACAGAATTTCAGAAGAATATTGTTATACATACAAGCAAGAGACTGCAATTTCTATAGAACAAATTCCATCACATTTTCCCTCTGGAACTCATAACTAACAAATTAGCACTACAAGAGAGCTCTGAAACCAAACAAACACTCTCGACTTTTTCACTATTTATGACATAAACAGGACAAAACCATAAAGAATGGGGAAAAATATTCATCAAACTTTGTCGCCAATATAAACAGACAACAAATATTTGCCTGTATGAAGTTCAGGTATTACATTTGTGTAGTTCAAGATATCTGCCTCCAAGATTACAGTTATCATATCATTCACAGCTCTCATTAAGGAAGACCTGGGAAATTCAAGATAGCTATTTGTAACAGAGAAATGCTCACTGATAACAATATTTGCATATTTGTTGAAGTGAGTATTGTGATCTAACAGTAAATCCTGAGAGATATCTAGTTATAGCAGAGAGAAGAGTAATAATGATGACTCAAACGTGAAAAAGATCGAGTAACTTAGTTATTGTACTAATGTGACGATATTTTTTTAGCAGTTGCAAAGATTCGTTGAAATACAATGAGTAAATGTACAACAGCTAAAGACATAATGACCACAATAGAGAAAATAACCTTATTCAAAGCAGCCATCAATATATGAACATGTCAATGGAATAAATATTACAAAAAATACTAAGTTACAAAATATATTATAAGCAAAATAGAGGCCATAGCCTTGGAATAGTTTAATGTGTATTAAGGTATGATATCTCAGCTTAACATTTTATCTGGAAGCATCTATCAGATTTTAAAGAAATTCAAGCACAGCAAGTTTGATCCCATTTCAGCAATGTTATCCTCATTCAAAAAATCTTTCACCCAGAATTTAAATGTATATCAACTTGAATCAAAATGCAGTTTCGAGAATTTTCGGAAGTTGAAAATTCTGTGTTTAGGATATTTCGTAAAAATCGTCGTTTGTGTTTATAAGAACAGTTTTTCGTTCTGATGGGATCTGATGTCAGTTCAAATTAAGCTTTAAGCATCTGAAAGCACTAATAAATTTTATGTTGCCACTTCGTTCTAGCATTTGTGACGGAAAAACGAAAATGGATTTATTAAAATATTAATAGTTGTGAAGTAATGTAAATATCTATGTGACTATACTCAGAGTTCTCTAAAATTATTGGCACTCCTTGGTAAGGAAAGTAATTGCTGAAGTATAGAATCAGATTCCTTTCACAAAGTTAAAGTATATTTTGCCACTTAACAAAAATTTTGTTTACATTTCCTACCTGCAAAATGATTGCTCAGAGAACATGTTAAAAGAATGTCTATTCATTAACTAATTAGTATCAAAACCCAATAATAGAGAGTTGCAGGATCAGCTACATTTATACTGACTTACCTAATTTCCTTTTCTTGTGAATGCTATAGGCTTCCTTCTTCTGTAGTGTTCAAAAAAAGTACTCGTGTTCAAGCGCCGTGCAAAATACAGACCACAACCTACTCATGCTAGGCTCAGTATAGTTTACATATAAAATGAAGTTTCATTTTTTGAGAGATGTGTGTGCCAATCATCCACCAAATTGAAGTTGACTGTAGTCTCTACTAAATTAGTGGCAAAAGTTTCCTACAAATACTAGACACAATAAAACAAAAATCCTTGTGTAGATGGCATATGTCTGTTTTTGTTGCATGACAGCAGACAGGCAAATACATATTAATTAAAACACTGGATGAAAGTGCACTTACCAAGCCAGCTGTCAACTGCAAATCTAGAAACTCATTCGGAATATTGTACGGCCCCTAAACAAAAATAGCTGGTTTTTTATTCTCTTAGGTTGTAATTTAATCACTCAGTCACAGTTTTTGGCCAAATCGGAAATAAGACACGCAGGTAGATTACTGCAATGTGAAACATATATCTCAGGCTACAGCACACATCAGTTTTTTATTTCAGTCATACTTCTGTCTTGAGCTTCATTGGCTTTGTAGCTCACAAGTGCACTGTCAAATTCCAGTGTTTCAAGGTCTTGCACTACTAGTACTCTGCAGATGAGTCCCGTCAGCACACCTAAGTTTTCTCCCATTCACATGTGTTGGCTTCGCCAACTCATGGTAAAGTGATCAAACTCCAGCCCTAACCTAGGCCTCAGACTCCATTACAGGTCACTGTGGCACTACATCTAGTTTTTTCCATTCATCAAACAACTAAGAAAATCAGTAACCCACCCTAAAATACATAATAACCAAAAACGTTTAAGTTATTTTGGCACTTTGCATATTAAAACTAAAACAATCAATTCATTTCACCTGCTGAAAAGAATAATTATGTTAAGCGGTTCTTATTGGCTTCCATATACTGCCATCCAATTGCCTGTGACCAGTATCAATAAATTTCCATCAGCACACAATTCAAGAGCCACCAACACCGTATGCGTACTCCAGACAAATTATTGAAATACTAATCTTAATCACCTGTTATACATCAAGTGCATCTTAGGTAATGGTAACAAATGATTAAACTCAACAGACTTATGATATGTAATTTACTTACTGTTACCATGTATCATTATTCATAGTTGTAGATATTTTAACCATAATGAACATCACACACATAAAAATGCTAAACAAAAACCAAAATTTGTTCACATCCTGCAGATATGCATCCATCATTAACATGTACCAACGGGAGCTGATAGTTTGCTGGACACACAACAGAGATGCAACGTGCCCAACAAATACTGGATGTCAACCTCGAGACACATCTAGTATCACAAGTCGGCCCCACCCTCTTCTGTAGCATATCAAATCTTCAAAAAGTATGGAAATTTGTGGCCAACTTAATGACCTATGCTTTTGCAAACAGTTGTCAGGAACTGTGTAGCATGAAGGGTGTCCTCAGTACGGTATGTTGGTGTAGGTGTTGCTGCCATTTGTGGTTCGATGAAATTGTGCTTGTCCCTTTTTGTAACGAACGAGATTGGTGCTAAATTGGTAATTGGTCACTGTGTAACAGGTAAGCTGTTTTTAACCCTTTCAAGTGACGCTGTTTTTGGGTTATTGTTGTATACTGCATACAGTTAATGCAGACAATAAGCCCACCAATTTTGGTTTTACATAGCCTAAGGAAACCTTTCCCTGATGTGGTTTTAGCAGTTAGAGTTGTTAGTCAATTTTCCATAGATGTGAGACATGGTAAAGGAACTGAAAAGATGGTGGCAAACTATTTTTCGAGGTCAATGAAATTTTTTATACCATTGATTGGCCAAATACGTGTCAGAATAAGCAGCCAACATGCAAACAGATGAGCTTATGTGAGTGGAGACATGTGTATTTTAAGGGAGTAAAAATCTTCATTGTGGTGTAGTACATCTCAACTACCTCCCACACCTTATCATGTCTGCTACTTTTTTTCGCATGCAAGTGTTTATCAAGGTGTACAAGAACAGTCACTCTGGAGCTAATCCCACAATTAAACTTGTCAAGGACAGCTACATTTGGCCAAGTACTAGGAAAGGCTGTTGATCATGTACTAGATCATGTGTTTCACTTCAGACAGCAAAAGCTACCACTATGTACATTGGCCAGTAGGTGGTTTTTCTAATTCCACACTGCCTTTTTTCGTATGTACACATTGAATTTATATGACTACTGCCTCCAGCAGAAGGGCTCTGGTAAGTTCTCAACACCTGTTGGGCTGATATGACTCCAATTATGTACTTTTCTGTAGAAAAACCAGCCAAGACTTTTCTTTCTACATGACCCACTTGGTTTGACTGCCTGATACACATTACAATGGGCCACAGACAACAGTTAATTTCACCAGCATTCCACAAAATGGATAAGTTGTGAGGTTTCCAACACCATCACCCTACATGTTATGAAAATCTTGTACTACACTGTAGCACAGAATATATTTCTCCTAAATATTCTCTCATCAGGTAGAAAAATATGTTATTATCAGATTAATATCTGCCACGTCCTGATTCATGGGACTAGACGATTAAGCTCATTTTTGGTTCATGATCCACTAACCTAACCCTCTCCCCCCGAAAAAATGGCGGGTAGTTTAAATTCCAACATAATAATGTACCACACCATGTTTACCTCTACTAAGCAAAGAACATCATGGGAAGACAGCTCACTTGGGCTGCCTCCACTAACCTGTTACCCGACTGCCACTTCCTCCTATGAACTGGATCCAAGTTTGAATTTTGGGAGGTAAACAAAGGTCACTTGGGGTTTTTCTACTAAGCTAAGAAAATGGCGCGGAAGAAAGGTCACTTGTACTAACCTCAGTCACCAGACTGCCACCTCCTCCTGAGGATTCGTGGGAAAAGAACTTGGACGAAAGTCCTTATGTAAACTATTTCATGAACGTGTTTTCACCACGAGGATCAGTGCCCAACTGACCTAGTACACAGCGCCACCACTAGAGGGCTCTTTCATCCGTTACATAATCCAAGATGGCGGTGGAAAACCCTGTGTTAACCACGAGGTCCAGAGCCCAACTGGCTTAGTACACACCACCACTGCCAGAGGGTGCTACTGTGACATCAGCTGATGACGCAACTACCGTTATCCAAGATGCCACAAACAGTAAACAGTGTTTTCACCATGAGGCCTAGTACATATTGGCATCACCAGAGGGCTCTCTCATCCAAGATGGCTACTGTGATGTCAGATGATGACACAAGTAGCATTATGCATGATGCTGGCAAACAGTGTGTTCACCACAAGGTCTACTACATATTACGACCGCCAGAGAGCGCTACTTTGACATCAGCTGCTGATGCGAGTGCCACGACCACCTGGACTCGGAATAAAATAGTGAAAGCCTCCACCATGATATTCAACCGACCCCCATATCCCCCTACCAATCCATGTTGGTGGGCTGATGTGTAGTAACATGAAATAACGTGTGCTAACATGCACTAATGTGTACTAATGTGCACAGCATGTGATCTCATCCAAGATGCCCCAGGACGCCCCCCAAACCCTCCACCCCCACCCCCTGAGGCCTGAATTTTGAATTTTGGATAGAAGATAGGTCACTTTGGCTACCTCCACTAACCTAACTCGCCTCCCCTCCCCCAGAAAATGGCGGGAAGTTCACATTTAAACAGGATGATGCTACCTCTACTATCCTAAGAAAATTGCAGAAAGGTCAGTTGGGCCGCCTCTTCCTAGGGATTGGTGAGAAATGGACTGAGCCCACACTGGGCTGGTGGAGAGAGGGAGGACTGTACTTTATTTATTTTGGACCAATTTATTTTGTGATGGAGTATATTTATCACAGAACACATACTCTGGAATGCTTGGGACCACGCCACACAGCCTACAGACATGCAAACCACTAAGACTCTGCAAACATGCCGGCTAATCGTCAACTGACAAAATCATACACCAGTCTTTATTTAAACGATTCCAGCCACTACATCCACCTCAATATGTAGATTCCAACTGACCTAGTATGCAATACTGCCACCAGAGGGTAATATCATCCTTCCTGTGGCATAATCCAAGATGATGGGGGATAATGGAGGGAAAATGACTTTGGATACAAGTCTTTATTTTGCAGTCAGTCTCACCACCACGAGGTCTAGAGTCCAACAGACCTAGTAAAAGAACTGCCACCAGATCGTGCTGTCCTCCCTCCAGTGATGAACTCCAAGATGATGGTCTGTAGGGGAAAAAGGCGCAGAAATGACTCATCCTGCACTGGGCTGCTGGAGAGAGAAAGGAAGGAGTATACTCTATTTCTTTCGGAATATTTTATTTAGGGATAAAGTATATATATATATCACACTGACACAAAACACTAGCCCTGATGTGCTTGGGATCACAATACACAGTCTGCAGACACGCAAACAACTCCTAATTTTCCTAAACAATTCCAGTACACACATGCAAACTGCTCCTAAATAATGCAGTACACAGATGCACAGACACACTCAGTACTCATAAACTGTCCAAATAACTCATAACACAGCATGCAACAGACAAGCAATCACCCTCCGCCACCCCCCATCCCGTGGAGCACACAGAAGGTTAGAGGCAACCACCAAGAAGTGACGCGGCTGTCAGCTGTCAAGCCACGTACAGATGCCCTAAATCGTGAGACGGTGACATCCCATTCATATATTATACCTTAGAAATTCCTATCTAAATACGTGTTCACCTAGGCGCTACTGATGACGCGACCGGACGTGTAAGTAGTCACAAATGCGAGCAGCCACCGGATGCAGGTGAAAGTTGTCTCTATTTCTGAGTATACAGTCACGGTTATACCGATGTCGCAGAACTCCAAGGCGCATCCCCCATATGCGAGATACCTCAGGGCAGCACTTGTATTTACCACTGATAGCAGAATAGCACAGGCTGCTTTCTCCCTAACCGAATATATGAGCTGCGTACGGACCCCAGTTTCACTGACACCTCGCTGAGAAAGGTCCACGTGGCGACTCGCCATCTAAAAGGTTCTCAATGTTATTCTTAAGTCACATGGCTTTGTAAATAATAACAGACAAGTCGACCTCTCGGGAATTGTATAGTGTCCCAGAAATAGTTAACGCTCGCTTTCTTGATGTTTCAGCTTGTATGCACGAACGTTATTGCCCTAACAGAACCTGTTTACGAAAATAGCGCAGAATAACATCGAATGCACTCTTCCCAGCGCTCCTAACATGATAGTCTTCCTGCTCCCAACATATGCAAATGTTCTCACCACATTGTAGAGGCTCCTACATCCCAGACAATGGATGTGAATAAATCGAGCAATATGATTGGATCTTATCGAATTTACCCGCCGAATTACTGATGCTGCTGGTATCGAAGCACCATCAGCCTTTTTTTACTTCTGCAGACGAGACTTTCAGCGGTTATTTTACACTGACCACCATATTGCAGCAATAACTAAAACTCGCAAAGTGCCATACATGTCGTCAAGTACGGAAAGACTCTTACTCAATTACACTGCTCCTCTTCCGATGACAGTAACTTGAATATTGAGCTACAACGACTACATGATAGGATGAACTCCAAGTGGTGTATTTCAGGGGGACAGTGTCACATATATTAACGTTCATAAAGTGTAATAACGTGTACTAGCATGTACTAACGTTCCCTAACGTGTATTAAATTGCACTCGTTTTCCCTCAGCACAAATGCGTTACTGTTTGTGCTTCATTGCTTGTCCGCTTTTCTATGCACTTCTCCAGACTCGGTGATCACAAGAACACACTTATGGATCACCATAATATTATACCATTTTCGTGTTAACTCTCGATATCAAGCTCTAGGCAGCATCCTGCCGATCGCTCGCGCAGTATAGTTCCGCAGATATAGTCTGAGAATTATTTCTATACAAACCCGCCCTCGGAACAAACACGTTAATGTTTCTGCTTCAAAACTGCTTCCTTGCCTGCTCGCTTTTCTACACACATCTCCAGACTCGGGGATTACAAGAACACACGTATTTCCGCATGGTTTGTCATAATATTATACGATTTTCGCGGTGCTTCTCGATATCAATCACTAGGCATCATCCTACCGATCGCTAGCGCAACAGAATTCCCAAGATATAGACTGGAAATTATTTCTCTACAAACCCCATAGTTCAGCGAGGTCCAGCGTGCTGTAAACTACTGAGTAACTAGAAACTAATAGAGGAAACTTATATTTACACTCTCGAATACCGATGTCGGTGATGTAACAGATTCGAAATCATTGCTATAACTTACAGGTCAACTCAAGTCCATCCGATGCCTAGACAACTGGCAAACGTGTCTTCCACACACCACAGTCGATCTTCTCTCAGCTAAATATCGGCATGAAATGCGCAGAAGCAGTCAACCGAACAATTTACATGGGAGGGAATAACAGTCCAGCGCAAACGCACCTCCATACGCAATCTTCTCAAATTTCCACTTGATCGCAAAAGCCGCCCAACACATACTAAGTATTAGTTCACTACTCTGTCGTCTAGAGGCCGGCGAAGTTAACTCAGATACATTCCTACACTCCAAAACGCCTCTGCATTCGGACGCTGCAGGTCGAGCATGCACTGGTACAATCAATCATCATAAGAAATCGGTCACATATATGTTTTATCCCTGTACTTACAACTAAATGTTACGATCGTGGTCTCAATTGAATGGCATTCGACAATGAGCGGAGTATCGAAAATACATCCTGCTGAAGGCTGCGGAACTGCAAATGGAAATATCTGTACCTTCCTTACGACTAGACATAGTCATTTCCTTTCCACGAACACACAGTTTATAAGCGTGCTGCTCAAATGCGAACATAACATACACCTCTCCCCCAATACTACTAAGTATAATACTTTGTTAATAACTGATTGCCTAAGATACGAAAAAATACTGAGATAAAATTAGCGATGGGTGGACATGTCTCATAAGTTTTTTCTTGCGAGTCCTACCACTGTGTCTTAGAAAGAGAGACGTAATCACCTAGATCGCAACAACTACTGTATGTTACTGTCACAAGCGGTCTTGGTTCTACAGGTGCACACAAGTATTCATGTTAAAAGCTATACCCACTTTACAAATCTAGGTACGACATTACCTCTGAATGAGGTGGTTCTTCTCCAGACAAATACCGCGACGGTAACAGTAAGAAGGCGTATTATTAGCCCATGATGCAATCTCGTGATAAAGTCATTGAACTTTGAAAGTGATTCGGCTAAGGAACGTGGTATGTAAGCGGTATTTTCGACTCCCTCACTCCGCAGCAGCTAGATAATTCTATAGTATTTGTAGTGAATTCTTTCTTGAGACAATATCAGTGGTTCTGCGACACATCCACTGGGTTATAGGCGATGACTGATTGAGAAGTAACATAAACAGTAGTAGTAGACGATGTGCCGCTTGAGGTCATAAGAAAATGTACACTAGCTTTCCAGATCTCTAGAGTAACGCTATCTGCTAGAAATAATATCAAGGATTTGGAACTGAGTCTTTCCATTCAAGCACATACCTGCGTTGGATCCTATTGACAACTCCTGTAATGATTACAACCACTACTCAATCATATTTATGACACTTCCATATCTCGAAACGAGTCACCTGTCCCTGAGCCTACCTGCTACAGTAAAATTACAGCATGGTTTTAGTCAACCCCTACGCATCTTGCAACTGCTCCCATTTCTACAGCTTCCCGTATGTGACCGTTCCAATTTAAGTCGAAACTGAGTAAAAGTCGGAAATAGACATATACACCATCTTCTGCAACCCATGTAGAAACAGAACGACCTTAGTTACTGCAACAAGACCTTGTTTTGATCATTCGGTGGAAATGCACGCAGTGTGGTAAGTCCCCAAACTAGATACAAGTACTACAGTCCATTCAAATCTATCAGCCCAACAGATAAAAATTACCAACTATAAAAGCTGATATGATTTAGAAGTCATCAAGGCACCGATGCTGGCACATTGATGCATAGCTGCAGTGTGGTCCAGCGCTGAGAAAGAGACTTCGCAATACTCCGTAGAATAGCGCAGTATGCATCCATCCAAGCATTCCTAACGGTGTATCCGGTCCCTCACCGAATTTACATCTCAAACGGCTGCTGCTACTGCCGCCTATTAAATATATAGGCACTGTAGAGCCCACTTTAATGTTTGATCACCTATGCTCTAGGTGAATGATCATTTCCCACACATTATACTAAATCGCATAAGACGCTCCCTCTGGTCCTGTTTAGTTGTTTCAAACACTGTTTTATAACGAGCTTTTGTACAATGCCAAACATCTCGTTTTTTCTGTCACGATTTAGAGGCCTGTGCCACATTCTAAACTGACATTAAGATGTTCTGATCCGTGGCCTTTCACAGGAAACTAGACATTGCATGGTGTAAATCATATTCTTACGGTGGATAGCATAACATGCCACACATCAGCTGATTTTAAATGAAAGACTGTTATAACATAAGGAAACTGGAAGAGTTTTATGGTTTTGGCATAGGTTTCCAAACTACAGTCCGAAGGTGATTCACAAGCTCTACATTTAGGCTCGTCTCTCACTCTGCCACTATTTCCTCATATTGCACTCATGTACACGATCAGCGTTTTGGTGCTATCCACCCTAGAAGATGCTATCCATCCACCAAAACTTTTTCCCCAACTCAAACAAGAGGTATCAGTCAATCATTATGTGGTAACCAACAGTATGCCAATGCACGGATGGGATGGAAAGGACAACATCGATGTACTCTAATAATGAGCATCACAGCTGATAGTACAAACAAGTTTAGCAATTTTACAGTAACTCCAACACCAGCCAATGATGTGACAGCATGTCTCCCCCAGTTTCAGTATCATAGCTAAACCACCCCTTCTCTACTTTGCGAGTGTCATTGCAAATGTATATAGATAACTACTCACTACGTCCTTTCAGTGTTAATTCTCAAACACATAAATTGTCAAAGTATACCATACAGCGCTCTACATATTTCTAACACTTCGAGCATAGTGCTTAATTTATGATCTACCTCTCTTCGTATGAGGGTCACAGAGCATAATCACTGTCTTAGGGTAAAATGAGAGAATCGAAGACCTTCCTCACACTGTCATTGACCAACCTGTCCTGCAGCACCATTACCTAATTAATCTGCAACCAATCAGAAGAAGACCGCTACACTCCACATCTCATGACTGAGTGGAGCTTTCCGAGTCCTAACCCCTCCAAGTGCACGAGATTTCTCGAGATGCGACTATGTAGAGGAGCTTAGCACTCCTTATCGATGAATAGTAATTGAAAGTGCCATGGTGTAATAGAGACAGTTAAGAAGAGCAAGAAACGATTATCAACTATAGAGTATTGTTATAGAGTCTAGGATTGGTACCTGGAAGGTATTGGTAAGAGAGAGAACATAAACACATCCGCTCCTAAGGCTACAACATTCTGCACTTAAAATTGGCCATTATCAAGTGAGATGTTACATCTTTAAGCCATGTCAACCTAAAATGAGCTGACACATTTATATGCCGTTGTCATTACAATTAAATACATTTCTTGATGCTGTTACATAGTGTGAGCACACATTCCCATATGCCATGAAACAACATAGTCTGTAGATGCACATGTTCACTAGCCCATCAGGCTACCAGTAGCCTGTAAACAGTAATCTGCCGCTGCAGTTTGGTGCATAATATTTTGTGTACCGGGAATGTGAACAATTGTAAAATTAAATTCTTGTAAATAAGGTTTCCATCTGCTTAATCTGTCATGTGTAGATTTATCGGAAAGTAAAAACTGTATAGCTCTATGATCAGTGTAAACGGTAGTATGTCTTCCATAAAGAAAATGCCTAAATCTGGCAAATGCCCATACAACACATAATGTTTCAAGTTCTGTAACAGAATAATTACGTTCAGCAGGTGACAGAATGCGACTTCCAGAGACGATGTTTTTAATTACTATCTTACCGTCTTCTTCAATTTCCTGAAAAATGTGTACGCGTAAAGCCCCGTGTTAGAACTGTCGGTGGCAATGGAAAAATTTCTAGTGAGATCTGGGTGTGATAAAAGTGGTGCATTCTACAAGACATGTTTCAGATTAACAAATTGAGACTGTGCTTGGCTATCCCAGGACCAAATAGCGTTTTTACCCGTCAATTGGCATAATCTAGGGCTGTCTAAAGCAGCGTAAGGAATAAATTTGCGGAAAAATTTAATTAAACCCAGAAAGGTGCGTAGTTGTTTCTTTGTCGTTGGAACAGTAATGTCACATAAAGCTTGAAGTTTTTCCGGGTCAGGCGCAATGCCTTCTGCTGAAATTACAAGTTTTGCCAAAGTGGGATTTGCTGAGATTAACTGTGAGTCCTTGTGCACGAAACGTTTGCAACACTTATTCCAGAATCAAATTGTGTTCAGACCAGTTAGCTTCTGCGATAAGGATGTCGTCTACATATGTTGTGATTCTGTCTTTCAGTTCTGTCGGAAGTATACTATTCAAACCGCGAATAAATGCTGCTGAAGAAATTATTAAACCGAACGGTAATTTGCAAAACTGGTAACAGTCACCAAAACTGAGAAATGGTGTGTATTTTCTGCAGTTCAGATGGAGCTGAATTTGCCAAAATCACGATTTCAAATCTAATGTGGAATAAACAGCAGTACCATGAAATTTCTGTAGAAGTTCTTCTAGTGTTTGTGGGTGATCTGTTTCATTAATAATAATGTCATTGATGTGACGCGAATCAAGTACGAGTCGAAGTGAGCCATCCTTTTTCTTAACAATATGGAGCGGGTTTATGTACGGACTAACTGCTGGTTCAATAATTCCTTGGTCAAGCATAGCTTGCAATTCTTTCTTAACCTGTTCTCTGTGAATATACGGAATGGGATAATGTTTGGCTTTAAATGTGTCGTGCTGTTTAACTTGAAATTCATACATGAAACCGGACATAGTACCAGGGACGTTGTCAAAAACTGGAGCTTACTGTAAAAGAATATTGCGTAGTTGACTACGTTCCTCATCTGTATTTGCACTGATGTGATAAACCTTACCAGAAATCATTTGTACAACGTCATAGTCGGCTGCGTCTGGTGTATTGTAGTTGTGTACGTACGTATCTGTGAACAATGTAGAATGATAGTCTATGTTATGTGATGTAGGAAATGACCTCTGTCCGATTAATTGCTTGTTCTTCTGCAGATAAAGCGTGCTGAAATTCTAATGCAAGTTGTACTTTTTCATCCTTTAACATTAAATAAGAATTTTGAAAGTCAATAATTGCGTCATCTTGTGACAAAAAATTCGTATCTAAAGTAAAGTCTGTTGTCAATAAGTGAACAATCTAAAAATTTGAGAGGAACAAATGACCTGCAATACAAAATGATAAGTGTGTCTGTAATTTTACATCTACTCCTTTACCAAATACTGTTCCTTTTACTTTAGTTTTGCCTAATGGTAACGTAGGATAAGTGTTCTCTTTGTTACATTCGTTGAAAGTTCCGTCATGTATAACTGACATAGATGATCCGGAATCGATTACTGCTGAAAATGTGGAAGATTCAATCTTTACTTCAACAACAGGGTGGTTCAAATGGTTCAAATGGCTCTGAGCACTATGGGACTTAACTAATGAGGTCACCAGTCCCCTATAACTTATAACTACTTAAACCTAACTAACCTAAGGATATCACACACATCCATGCCCGAGGCAGGATTCGAACCGTCGACCGTAGCGGTCGCGCGGTTCCAGACTGTAGCGACTAGAACTCTGGCCGGCAACAACAACAGGGTGGGAAATGGTTTTTTGTGTAACTGTTTTTTCTTGTAAAAGTGTGTCTCGGATGTCGTTAAAAGTAATAACATATTCGTGAACAAGATTCTGTGTATTAAAACTATTGCTTACGTTCCTGGAAGATGCAACCTGTACTGTATCTAGTCAAATTCTTTCTGACGTGCTGTTATTTGCAGGAGGATGCTGTGGCATTTCGACTATTTGTACTGTTCTGTTATTTCGTCCTGACGTATTAGGTTCGGGATGATATCGACTGTCTGGTTCATTCATGATAATCTGTTGTTGCAGATGATTCAGCAGCTGATAAGACCTACTGTTATTAAATGTATGCTGAAAACTGTGCTCATTACTTTTACATCTGTCATGATAGTCACTGGTATACGCCACGTTGCGATAGGAGTTGAAATGATGTGTCTTCTGTACATAATGATTTCCGTGTCGCTGTGAGTTACTGTTTAGTAGACCCGACGCTATACGTGTAGGCAGCCAAACATTAAAACTTGGTTGACCTTGCTCATTACATTGTTTGTTAGTTATACTAACTGTCTGGTTTTGTTGTTGTTGTGGGGAGAAACCTCTATTGTTACCGAAATGTGTTTGCTGTTGCTGATCATTTTGACGATACTGATAATTAAAATGTTGTCTGTTATTAAAGTTATAGTGGTTGTCATTCCTGGAACGTCTATCACCTTTGCTATTAAAATAGCGTGGCCGATCGTAATTGCATTGGTTATGATGTGAAAAATTTTTGTTTATGAAGGAATAATCTGATTGCTGAACTTCCAAAAGCTGTAACAGATCTCTAAATACTGAAATTTTTTCTTTGTGCTGTCCTGTTAAAAGTGATACTCTTAACAATTGTGGTAATTTTGAAATACATAATTGTTTTAAGTGCTGATTCACTGTAGAGCTCTCATAAATATTGGTTTTGTTGTACCATGTGTTCAAAAAATTGCGTGAAAGTGGGAAAATTTGAATTCTCATAATTCGATAAGCTAATTAATTGATCCTTGATTATGCGCTGTGTCGTCTTCGACTAATACGCTGACAGAAAAGCATTCTGGAACTTTCCTACCGAATAAGAGGTCTCGCCTTCCAAAAAACTGCAAATAAATTCAAGTTTGTGTGTTATGGGCCAAGTTGGTTGAAAATCAAAGCTAAATTGATGTATCCAATCCTAAGGGTGAATCTGTGTTCTGTCATTTTTAAATACCTTAAATTTCCTAACGGATAGAAAGTGTTTGTGATCAAAATTATCGTCTCTGAATGTCTGAAGAGGTTCAAGATTGCATCAGAATCAATTTGTCTGTGTCTGTTCGGATCAAAGTGACATACTCTCTGTAAATTACCTAAGTTATACATGCTGTGTGAGTGTGAGAAATGTTCAGAATGTGACGTATGCCGTGACGCTCTAACACAGAGTTTGCAACATTGTTCACAACGTTGTTCGCAACATTGTTCGTGGCTAGTAAAGGACTACCGATGTTCACAACACGTTGGCAACATGTTTGCAACACAAAATCAGTGTTCCACGTAGTGATGGGAAGCTTGTGAATGAGTCGTTCAAATGAACGCGTCACTCCAGTGAAGTGTGAACTAACCACTCAATTTCAATGAACTGGTACTTCAATCTCTTCACAAATAGCACACTCCACATTTTTTTCCAGTTCACTCGCTCTCTTCCCCTCTCCCTCTCCCACTACATCGGTACTACGTCACTCATCCTCCCTTCACTTCAGTCCTCCCTCTACTACCTTTCGACGAATCGCGCGGTGTTTGTAGGGAACGATAGGTTTACGATGTGTTGTTGAGGTGAGGGGCGAGGGGAAAGCAGCGTCAGTTGCTTCCTGCAGTGCTGACATCATTACCTGTGACAAATTGTGCAGTTAAACTTCGCGTCTACAGGTAGCCTACCGTTGGCAGTGCTTGCAGACAAATGAATATTAAACGAAGAGGCTGGCTGTGTGAGCATGCATAGCCAACATGAATATAAAAGGTTTGTTAATAACACTGAAAGAGAGATTTTACCTGAAATTGTACCAATGACTACAGGTGACAATTTACGTTTTGAAGGAGGGTTATTATTATTAACAAAAATAAAATCCACAGTAAAACTTCTGAATAATTACTTAACGTAGGTATATAGACTTTGTGACAGTGGTAAACATACTCATTCTACTTTGGATTAAATTTTAAAAGAAACATTGAATTGGACTGCATTTCGTTGGTGGCCCTAGTTTGCAGTAAATAAATACTACAAATAATGTTTCATTTGGCAGGTAAAGACTTTTTTGGACGCTTCATGAGAAAATGTCGAGCAAGATTAAATGTAATACCTTCTTTATATGTGACAGGCTTCTCTTTTTAGCTTTCCTTTGTCCCCTTCGACCATGTTCCATTTAACTCAGACGCTGTAAGGGCAAAACGTTGCGTGCACGTTACTAGAGAACCTCTCTACACATTACTGTATAGTTCGGCCATCTGTTGCTAAAATTATGAAGTATTATGAAGCTTTATTGTACGCGCGAGGCGAAGCGAGCGTAGGCGCGGCTGGGCGGCGAACTGGGCAACTTCGGCAGGCTTTCGTACTTCATGAATGAACTACTTCATTTGAACACTTCACGGGAAAGAGTGAAATGAATACAGTAGTTCACGGGAATGAACGAGTTCGTCCCATCTCTAGTTCTACGGCAGTGTCTGTAGAGATCAAAGAAACATTGTTCGTGGCCTGCTACCACTAAATTCCGCTACGCAACGTTAGTGTTCGTTTGCTCTGAGTGAGTGTTTTGGTGTTTATTTTGCTGGAGTGTAGTGGTGCGTTTGTTTTATGTCCCTTCATTTTTATTTGGAATGGAGTGGTCACGAGACAAAATTTTCCAGTTGATGTCACTCTACGAGGCAGAGAAGTGCCTGTGGAATGCACGTTGCGCAGGTTACAAAAATACTAAAATCAAACATGATTCATTTCAAAAGGTTGCTGCGGCGCTTGGCACCAGAAGCAGTGCCATGGACAAAAAAATTAAATCACTCTTGTCTCAGTACCGACGAGAGAAACCAAAAATAGAGGAAAGTAAAAACTGTGGGTGTGGCACTGACACACTTTACTAAACGAAGTGGTTCGAATTTAAATATCTACGTTTCCTGAATGATGAGGAACTATTTGGAACTATTTGAGATATTTCTGGCTTTGGTAGGAATCTCCTGATGCCAGAAAAAGAAGAGTAACATCTAGCCTTTGGTTCACAGGTATTGCTTTTCTTAAATTTGTGACTCTCTTTGAAACAACTGGTACTATAATATTCAACAACATTTCAAAACCTTCAGTAGAAGCTACAAAAGCCAGAACCGTCTTCGAAATTCATCTCACAAAGCATGTCTTTCCCGCCACGTCGTCTATAGTATGTTTTGGTCCACCGCGACGACTACATCGTTTTCTTCGTCTGTTTATTTCGTTAAGTATTATTAATGCAGCACCGAATGTCATTAACTCTTCCTCTTCACTTGACGCGAAGTAACCTATCAGTTCACCGCAGCAGACTATGCGAATACGTAGAAATATTGGTCGCTGGTGTAAACGGGAACGCGAACAATGAATGATGTTCCCTACATGTTGAGGGAACAAGTTGCACACAATGTTCCGAACAAAAACATCTTCTGAGCGCAATGTAAACGCGCCTTTAGAGGCTGAAACATTTTTCATTTCTGTCACTTCTTGCTGTAAAGATGATAATTTTCTACGTAATAGATTATTGGACGTACTTATCACACAATTGTCTGCTGTATATTTTGGAAATCGGGTGTTTGATTAAACGAAACTGATGGGGTATCTTCTGATTTGGTGTCATTGTTATTTTCGATAACGTCAATACGACTGACCAGTTCATCAACTTTTTCAGTCAGTGCTTTTACCTGATCGTCATTTTTAGTGTTATAAGCATTAATTTGTTTCTGCATTTTAGGTGTGGTTCTGTTTAATTTCTTAACGTCTGTTTTAATGACTTTGGGATCGTGTATTAACTCCAATTGTTCAAGTCTACTGGTCCCTGTCTGAAAGTCTATTGTGTATTTATTTTCCAAGTCTGAAATTAGTGCCTGTTTCTGTTTTTAGTTAGGAGATTCCACCACACAATTCAGTGTTCAACTGTTTGATAGTATTGATTTCGTCGGACACTGTAGCAATGTTTTTGCTTTCATAAACAACTTACGCTTATCTTCCTGTCTCTGTGCAGTAATTGTTTCCATTACTCGTTTCTTTACTTTGCTCTGTTCCTGTATGAATTTACGATAACGCGTTTCACTGTTTTGATGGTGGTGATTAAAACTTTCGTCAATTTGGCTATTCTGTTGTTCAAATTTCTTGTCGACTTTCGCGTCCAGAGTGCTTGAAAGTTTGCTGACATTAATTTGAAGTCGTCACGTAACTGTGTTGCGTTTTCTGAACATTGTTTACCAACTGCACTAATTTCATCTCTAAGTGATTTTGTTGTGGCTGCATGTGTATTACATATTTCTTGTGCTACGGATCTAATTTATTTACTACTATTCCTAGCACTAGCCTTAATTTCCTCACATAACTGTTTTTAGTTTCGTTACATTGCTCGGCACCGGCTGTAATCTGTTCAGTAAGTTGTTCAATAGAGGTGTCAAGTTTTTCATTAATCTGTTTGAAGTTTACATTAATTTGTTTGATCGACCTGTCCTATCGTGTTTTTCATTAGACTGTTAGAGACTTTCATTAACTTGTTTGTTCGATTCAGTAAGGCTGCCGTGTTTTTCATTCAACTGTTTGAAATTTTTTTCGGATTGTTTGATTGATCTGTCTTGTTTTTCATTAAGCTGTAGCAGTACTGCCATAACTTGTTGCATTCCAAAATTAGCGACTCTATTTTCTATGCTGTGTGATGGTGTATCTGCATTTGTCGCGTTGTGTGTAACCATTGGGTCATTGTCTCATTCACTAAAAGGTTTGCTAATTGGATGTGCACTGTTGGTCACTACATCGGAATCAAATAAATCAGACGTATTTTGACTACAGTGTTCATTTTCGTTAGAAACATTTATCTGATCACTGTGTAAATTTTGGAAATCAGGTCTATCAAACTGGGCAGAGTTCACTGTAGCGGAAGGTGCAGCGTCATCAGTTATCGTTAAATTTAGTGTGGACACAAATGAAATTACTCATCATTTGAATTAGAGTCATTACTGGTGGTCGGCACGCACTGATTATCTGTAATTGGACGATTATCACTATGACAACGAATGTCACTAGTGTTATCTGTCAAATTATTCAAGTCGGTTTTTTCATTCATTACGCTTCGCGATGTACTGTTAGCAGTTTTTCGAGGCATTTTCACAACTCAAAGGTAGGCACAAAATCAAAGACAAAGCAAAATGGAACAAATGCAATAACAACATAGAGCAATAAATCGTCGATTAGCTGTCAAAGAGGCAGTGACAATTTAGTAAATGTGTTGCGGCAAATGCAAACTACATTTAACATTAGGTGTATAAGAGCAGATACATAACTGACTACTTCTCAGAAATTCAGAAAAAATACAATCCTGGCCGGTTGTCGACACGTGTAAGCTCCCAACAGCCAAAAATTATATATATATATACATATATATATATATATATATATATATATATATATATATATATATATATATATATAAACGTTGCAATAACAACGTGACTAACCTCCCAATAAAATTGTGACTCATATATAATCTTTCAATAATTTGCTGACTGTGGATCTAAACTGGTAAATTTGGACGTCAGCAGTGCTGCGTCATGTCCGTCGAAGATCATTCTGAATAAATTGAAAATTCTTACCTCAATGAAGCCGCCGGGTAACGCGTATATATCTGCTCCCATAAGAAATTTTTCTGGCAAAGCCCAGTGCAATGCTGGCCGCTAGATTTGTCTTGGAGAAAAAGAAACAACTGATTTTTCTTTATGATAACTGGGATGACCATGGATTGAAGGCATAACTTAATCATAGGTAACACTTGGTTCAAGAATCATGAAAGAAGGTTGTATACATGGAAGAAGAATGGAGATACTAGAAAGTTTCAGATAGATTATATAATGGCAAGACAGAGATTTAGGAACCAAGTTTTAAATTGTAAGACATTTCCAGGGGCAGATATGGGCTCTGACCGCAATCTATTGGTTGTGAACTGTAGATTAAAACTGAAGAAACTACAAAAAGGTGCTAATTTAAGGAGATGGGACCTGGATAAAATGACTAAACCAGACGTTGTAGAGAGTTTCAGGGAGAGCATAAGGGAACGATTGACAGGAATGAGGGAAATAAATATAGTAGAAGAAGAATGGGTAGCTCTGAGGGATGAAGAAGTGAAGGCAGCAGAGAATCAAGTAGGTAAAAAGACGAGGGCTGGTAGAAATCCTTGGGTAACAGAAGAAATAGTTAACTTAATTGATGAAAGGAGAAAATATAAAAAGGCAGTAAATGAAGCAGGCAAAAAGGAATACAAATGTCTCAAAAATGAGATCGGCAGGAAGTGCAAAATGGCTAAGCAGGAATTGTTAGAGGACAGATGTAAGGATGTAGAGGCTTATCTCACTAGGGGTAAGATAGATACTGCCTACAGGAAAATTAAAGAACCCTTTGGAGAGAAGAGAACCACGTGTATGAATATCAAGAGCTCAGATGGAAACCCAGTTCTAAGCAAAGAAGGGAGAGCAGAAAGGTGGAAGGAGTATATAGAGGGTTTATAGAAGAGCGATGTACTTGAGGACAATATTATGGAAACGGAAGAGGATGTTGATGAAGACGAAATGGGAGATAAGATACTGTGTGAAGAGTTTGACAGAGTATTGAAAGACCTGAGTCGAAACAAGGCCCCGGGAGTGGACAACATTCCATTAGAACTACTGATGGCCTTGGGAGAGCCAGTCATGACAAAACTCTACCATCTGGTGAGCAAGATGTATGAGACAGGCGAAATACCCTCAGACTTCAAGAAGAATATAATAATTCCAATCCCAAAGAAAGCAGGTGTTGACAGATGTGAAAATTACCGAACTATCAGTTTAATAAGTCACAGCTGCAAAATACTAACGCTAATTCTTTACATACGAATGGAAAAACTGGTAGAAGCAGACCTAGGGGAAGATCAGATTGGATTCCGTAGAAATGTTGGAACACGTGAGGCAATACTAACCTTACGACTTATCTTAGAAGAAAGATTAAGAAAAGGGAAACCTACACTTCTAGCATTTGTAGACTTAGAGAAAGCTTTTGACAATTTTGACTGGAATACTCTCTTTCAAATTCTGAAGGTGGCAGGGGTAAAATACAGGGAGTGAAAGGCTATTTACAATTTGTACAGAAACCAGATGGCAGTTATAAGAGTCGAGGGACATGAAAGGGAAGCAGTGGTTGGGAAGGGAGTGAGACACGGTTGTAGCCTTTCCCCGATGCTATTCAATCTGTATATTGAGCAAGAAGTAAAGGAAACAAAAGGAAAGTTTGGAGTAGGTATTAAAATCCATGGAGAAGAAATAAAAAACTTTGAGGTTCGCTGGTGACATTGTAATTCTGTCGGAGACAGCAAAGGACTTGGAAGAGCAGCTGAACGGAATGGACACTGCCTTGAAAGGAGGGTATAAGATGAACATCAACAAAAGCAAAACGAGAATAATAGAATTTAATCGAATTAAGTTGGGTGATGCTGAGGGAATTAGAATAGGAAATGAGAAACTTTAAGTAGTATAGGAGTAAAGAGGATACAAAATGTAGACTGGCAATGGCAAGGAAAGCGTTTTTGAAGAAGAGAAATTTGTTAACATATTGATTTAAGTGTCAGGGAGTCGTTTTTGAAAGTATTTGTATGGTGTTTATCCATGTATGGAAATGAAACATGGACGATAAATAGTTTCTTCCATGTATACAACCTTGTTTTATGATTCTTGAACCAAGTGTTAGCTATGATTAGTTATGTCCTGTGCAAAATTCTACCAGACGGCTTTCTCTTTCATTTCTCCCCCCCCCCCCTCCCCCATCCATATTCACCTACTATGTTTCCTTTTCTCCCTTTTCCTACTGACGAATTCCAGTCACCCATGACTATTAAATTTTCATCTCCCTTCACTACCTGAATAATTTCTTTTATCTCATCATACATTTCATCAATTTCTTCATCATCTGCAGAGTTAGTTGGCATATAAACTTGTATTACTGTAGTAGGCATGGGCTTTGTTTCTATCTTGGCCACAATAATGCGTTCACTATGCTGTCTGTAGTAGCTAACCCGCACTCCTTTTTTTTATTCATTATTAAACCTACTCCTGTATTAATCCTATATGATTTTGTATTTATAACCCTGTATTCACCTGACCAAAAGTCTTGTTCCTCCTGCCACCGAACTTCACTAATTCCCACTATATCTAACTTTAAACGATCCATTTCCATTTTCCCTACCTGCCCGATTAAGGGATCTAACATTCCACGCTCCGATCTGTAGAACACCTGTTTTCTTTCTCCTGATAACGACGTCCTCTTGAGTAGTCCTCGCCCGGAGATCCGAATGGGAGACTATTTTACCTCCGCAATATTTTACCCAAGAGGACGCCATCATCATTTAATCATACAGTAAAGCTGCATGTCCTCGGGAAAAATTACGGCTGTAGTTTCCCCTTGCTTTCAGCCGTTCGCAGTACCAGCACAGCAAGGTGTTTTGGTTAATGTTACAAGGCCAGATCAGTCAATCATCCAGACTGTTGCCCCTGCAACTACTGAAAAGGCTGCTGCCCCTCTCCAGGAACCACATGTTTGCCTGGCCTCTCAACAGATACCCCTCCATTGTGGTTGCACCTATGGTACGGTCATTTGTATCGCTGAGGCACGCAAGCCTCCCACCAACAGCAAGGTCCATGGTTCATGGGGGGTATTGAATAGAATTGGGGAGAAGAGGAGTTTGTGGCACAACTTGACTAGAAGAAGGGACCGGTTGCTAGGACATGTTCTGAGGCATCAAGGGATCACCAATTTAGTACTGAAGGGCAGCGTGGAGGGTAAAAACCGTAGAGGGAGACCAAGAGATGAATACGCTCAGCAGATTCAGAAGGATATAGGCTTCAGTAGGTACTGGGAGATGAAGAAGCTTGCACAGGATAGAGCAGCATGGAGAGCTGCATCAAACCAGTCTCAGGACTGAAGACCAAAACAACAACAATGGATTGCAGGAATTAGTAAATTCCTTAAATTCAAATGAATGATTGTCAAAAAAGTTGATTTTATTAAAAAGATTATTATTAAAAGATTTATGTAAAAAACATATTCGCGCGGCTGTTTTTACCTTATACTACATCGCTCAGGCACCGCCATCGCTCCCCACTACTAGCCTCGCGAACTCCCTACATCAGACTGCTGGCTACTACTTAGTCCTACTGCTACTGACACTGCTCGTACTGCAGCAAACACTGCACTCTGGTCTGAGATTCTCTTACAGCTTACATATCGCAGGCAGCGCGTGAGCAATCCATCGAAATTACATCTGCTCGAGTGCGCTAGCAAGAAATTCCTTAGTCATGGAGCTCTTACAGTGTAAAATTGGTTCCATACTTTCGGACTTCCAAAAAGCTTTCGATATAGTTCCTCACAAGCGTCTTCTAATCCAAATTGCGTGCCTATGGAATATCGCCTCAGTTGTGGGACTGAATTCGTGATTTCCTATCAGAAAGGTCACAGTTCGTAGTAATATATGGAAAATCATCGAGTAAAACAGAAGTAATATCCGGGGTTCTCCAAGGAAGCGTTATAGGCCCTCTAATGTCCCTGATCTATATTAACGACATAGGAGACAATCTGAGTAGCCGTCTTAGATTATTTGCAAATGATGCCGTCATTTATTGTCTTGCATAGTCATCATCAGATGACCAAAACGAATTGCAAAATGATTTAGATAAGATATCTGTATGGTGCGAAAAGTGGCATTTGACCATGAATAAAGAAAAGTGTGAGGTTATTCATATGAATTCTAAAATAAATCCGCTAAATTTCGATTACGAGATAAGTGACGCAAACCTGAAGGCCGCAAATTCAACTAAATATTTAGGGATTGCTATTACAAATAACCTAAATTGGAACGAGCACATAATTACTGTTGCGGGTAGAGCAAACCAGAGACTGCGATTCATTGGCAGAACACTTAGAAGGTGCAATAGGTCTACTTAAGAGACTGCTTACACCACGCTTGTCCGCCCTATTCTGGAGTACTGCTGTAAGGTGTCGGATCCGCATCAGGTGGGACTGAGGGATGACATCGAAAAAGTACAAAGAAGTGCAGCTCGTTTTGTATTATCGCGAAGTAGGCGAGATAGTGTCACAGACATGATGCGTGAATTGAAGTGGCAATCATTAAAACGAAGGCGTTTTTCGTTGCATTGTCGACTATCGTTTATCAGTTTCTTCATCCTAGTTCTTTACGGTGATACAAATTTAATGATTTTGTGAAACGTTATAACACAATGGGTAGAATAAGGAAGTTTGGATACAAGCCTAAGTTTCGTGAAAATAAATATGTAAAAAAAACGGGAAAACTGCTAGTTTTGAACAGAGGGCAGAAAATAATATTGAAAGTGAAAGTGCGAGTGTCAGTGCTTCAAGCAGGAAGCTTCTAGGTGCTGCCGGTTTTCCAAGTGCCTCTCAAATGCATGACAATGCGATATGTGGTGTGAACAGTGTTTTTGTTGTTACTGACACAAAAATTCTGATCTCCATGAGGTTATGACGTGAACTTATCGAAAAACACACAAATTGTACAAACTGTGGTCGAAACGTTACTTTGCACGGAGATGTGGTGAAAACCAAGCGAACTGTTTGTAATTTAGTTTTGACATGGTTGGAATGTAGCTGCACAGCCAATACAATGTCACCTCGCGTAACAAGAAGCAGATTGTATGAAAACAATATAAGATTAGTGCATGCACTTAGATCTATTGGAAAAGGGCGAAGTGCAGGTGCTGTTCATTGTGCAGTGATGAACATTTCTCCACCTCCAAGAAAGTTTGATGTTTACAAAAAGACTATTGGTGCAGTTGTAGCTGAGGTAAGTGAATCTACAATGCTGAAAGCAGCCAAAGAAGCAGTTCAGTTGAATGATACGAAATCTGACCCTAGGCAAAGTTGTGCTGGTTTTGATAGCATTTGGCAGAAACGTGGGGATACATCCCTAAATGGCATTGTGTCAGCAACTTCTTTTGATACTGGGACATCTGTAGCAAAAATCCCACTATAAAACATGTGTGAAAAAGGACTACGATGGTTCTAGTGAAGCAATGGAAGTGGCTGGTGTTGCTAAAAGTTTCAAAAGGTCCGTGCAGTCAAGAGGTATCCTCTATACAGACTATCTTGGGTATGGGGACAGTAAGGCTTATCAGAAAGTAGAAGATAAACCTTATGGGCCTAGAGTCAAAATTTAATAAACTGGGATGTATAGGATATGTACAGAAAAGAATGAGATCACATCTTCTAAAGATATGTAATGAAAAAAAGTTAGGTGGTAAAGGGGGCCTGACAATGGCTGAAATAGACAGGATCCAGACTTATTATGGTATGGCCATTAGAAATAACTGCAACAATGTAGAAGCAATGAGGAGAGCAATCTGGGCTATATTCTTTCATAAAATTTCAACAGATGAGGAACCACAACATAACCTTTCCCCATTGGGACCTGACAGCTGGCGCAAATTCAACAACCCAGCTACATCTTCCAGCTGTAAGCACAAACATTCAATTCCAGAAAAAATCCTGCTAGCTGTGAAACCCATTTTCAGAGACCTTGGCCAACAGGAGCTCTTGAAAAAGAGTCTCCATGGAAAAACTCAAAACCCAAATGGAAATCTGAATTCTGTCATTTGGACAAGGCTATCAAAAACTGTTTTCGTTAGAAAAGAAACACTAAAATTTGGTGTTCATGATGGAGTGATGTGCTTCAATGCTGGTGTGTCAAAGAAGACTGATGTATTAAGACTCTCGGGAACAAAGGATGGTATGGATACTGAAAGGGGACTGAGAAAGATTGACATGGACCGTATCCATTATGCTGTTATTTCTGTAGGAATGCTACTAAGGAGGCCAGGATAGCCAGAAGATAGAAGAAAAGAAGATAAAGATCAAGAAGCTGAGCCACAGTATAGCCCTGGAATGTTTTAAAAGTGTGTCTGTATGACATTGTAGATTACTTTCTTGCATGTAAAACTTTAATACCATTTTTCTCAAAACTACATTTTTTGACCTTCTGGTACACATTTCTCAAAAACTATGACTGCTACAGACATCAGACTTACAGTATCTCTTGTTAATACAACGATGATTAATTAGATAAAAAATAGCCCAGTAGTGATAAAAAGAACAGATTTACAAGCTCCAAGGTGTTAAGGAAAGTTTTAATTTTTTGTCTCATAGAACAAAAAAAATTATTACTCATGAAATATGTAAAATAGATTAACCATTTTTATGTGATTTGTGAATGATGTTTCAGCTGTGCACTGTAAAAGTTTCAGGTCCTTATCTCCATTAGTTACTTCAGAACGTGTACCTGACGTTTGCTCGTTTTAGCATTGATTCCTTATGGGAGTTCCCTCGCGACTGTGTCCCCTTAAAGGTGGTTCATTGAACCCTCTGTCTGGCACTTTATTGTGAACACCAGAGTAATCATGTAGATGTAGTCGTTAAATAACAATATTAATACCTCTTAAAAATAACAGGTTTTTTCCACTGCTTGCCACTTCGGCTCTTTTTCCAGAGTTAACTACTTAAATACGAACATACTGTGCAAAGTTTTGATCAACATTGTAAGAACTGTACATTTAACTTTCAAAGACTTTAAGTGATTTTCTGTCATAACATTCAGTAATAATTTTCTTTACTTTTAAAGGAAAGAAAAAGGTTACCTGCCCTACGATGGAAACTAGGGGCAGTATTCTGTGCAACAGGGCAGAACTGTATAACAGTTTTGTTCTCCTCTTGTACTGTGTACAAACAGTAACTAGCCTTCTGCCAGTGGAGTTTCGAAGAAAGAGCCTAACAGTTAGAATACAGTTTTATTCAAGTAAGAAATAGCTTTTTGGAGAAGGTTTTCTCCACAGTATCCTCTTCATTGCTGGTGTAAATGGCACCCTTCTTGTTTTACCATGAGACAAAACTGTCTTGCATCTTACAGAATTCCATTAACTTCTGAACTCTGGCACGGTAGATTTAAAGATATGAAAATACACTGCGATAGAAAGAACTGCAGCAGTAACAACAGGTCGTGCGACACAATTGAAATATTTGGTAGGCGTGTTTCAACAGCTCAGAGATCATGCCCATTCAAATTTAGCGCCAGTATTATAAGAGTAGGGCTAGTAGCAACCATGAGGACGCAAATCAGTTTTCTCAATTTGCTCTTACGATCGTGAGGGTTAATTACCTTTGATACTGGACGTGGTAAGTTGATGTTAGTCAAGAATGCCTGTAAGTTGACAAATACGCCGCTATCAACACCTCACAGAGTTCGAACGAGGTCATCTGATAGGACCACGAGAAGCTGGATGTTCCTTCTACGATGTTACACAAAAACTTGACTCGAATGTAGCCACTGTGCATGACTGCTGGCAGCAGTGGTCACGGGAATGAACGGTCGCAAGAAAGCCACGCTCTGGACTGTTGTGTGGCACCGTCTGGAGGAAGGACAGTAGTGTTCGGTGTATGGGTTTGGCGCACCGTACTGCACCTGCAGCAGCAATTTGAGCAGCAGTTGGGAACACAGCGACAGACCGAACTGTTACGAAGCGGTTACTTAAAGGACAGCTCCAGCCAGACGCCATGTAGCCTGCACTCCACTGACCCCAGACCACCGCCATCTGCGACTTCGATGGTGACTAGTGAGAGCTCAGTGCAAGGCAGTGCTTTGATCTGTTGTGTTTTCTGATGAAGGGCGGTTCTGCCTCAGTGTCAGTGATCGCCGTATGTTGCTTCCACGGAGGCCAGTTGAAGACCCACAACCACCGTGTCTGCATGCTCGACACAGTAGACCTACAGAGTTGTGGTCTGGGATGCGATGTCGTATGACTGCAGGAGCACCCTTTTGGCCATCCCACTCACCCTGATTGCTACTCTGTACGTCAGTCAGGTGATTCAACCGGTTGTGGTGCCATTCATGAACAGTATTCCAGGGAGTGTTTTCCAACAGGATAACGCTCACCGGCATACCGCTGTAACCCAATATGTCCTACAGAGACTCCACGCAACGATGAGAGCAGCGGCACCAGTCACGAAAACTGACAACGGCCGTGAGAACGGTCTGCTGTCCACACGCCCCTCTACATCTGCATCCAGTGCCGCCTAAGGGCTTTGGATGACACGGTGGCCGGTCGGCACCGTTGGCCCTTCAAGGCCTGTTTGAATGGTGTTCAAAATGGTTCAAAGAGCTCTGAGCACTATGGGTCTCAACATCTGAGGTCATCAGTCCTCTAGAACTGAGAACTACTTAAACCTAACTAACCTAAGGACATCACACACATCATGCCTGAGGCAGGATTCGAACCTGCGACCGTAGCTGTCAAGCGGTTCCAGACTGTGGCGCCTAGAACCACTCGGCCACCACGGCCGGCTTGAATGGTGTTTTTTTATGGTCTTATTAACAATATAAAGTGAATAATCGAACAGACAAATAGGAAATAATACAATTATAAAAGCAAATTACTCACTAACATGGTGTACATATTGCTTCCATGTTGTTTTGCACCATTGAGCAGAAAAGGAAATTCAATTTTGTACTAAAATTTCAAGTTGACCTTATAGTTATCTTTTGGTATCCTGACTGCTATAAGGATATACTGTTTATCTCATAATACACTAGTCGATCTGGATTCCTAAATAGTAAGTCCACTGAAAACGTGGAGTTTATTTTGTTTACTGCGGTTTGCAAGAAAGGTAGCAGAAAACAGAAACTAAAAAGGCATGATGTTGTAAGCTATTAGGAGAGCTCAGAAAAGACCCGATAGGAAGGAAACAGATCGTAGTGTACTACATTTACAAAATAGTTGCTAAAAATGCAATAAATTTCATGGATGAGAGTTTCCAGTGCCAGGATTCAAAATTAATACGAAGGGCGCTCAGTAGGTAAGGCAACTATTTTTTTTTTTTTTTTTGGAAAGCAGGTTGATTTGATTGAGGACTGCAATACACTATATTATAGCCCCACTCTTATGGCTACAAAACCCTAGTTTTCAACGTAATCTGCCGTCAATACGACGGCCACTGACTGGGAGGTCCTGTATGGCCGGCTGGTACTATTCTACTGGTCGACATCGCAGGAAACGTCTCGCTGCATCATCAACCTCCTCATCATCCATGTGCTGGTTCTCGCGGAGTGCTTCTTTCAATGGGCCAGACAGATGGAAATCAGAAGGTGCGATTCCATGCTCTAGGACGGACGTAGAAGGACAGCCTAGGGACATTCTGTGAGCTCCTGTCGGGTGCGCAGACTTGTCTGAGGGATTGTTTTGTCACTATGAAGAAGAAGAAGAAGAAAGAAGAAGTTCGTTGCAATGATGTGACGGCGAACCCACTGAAGTCGTTTCTTCAGTTTCCTCAGGGTACCACAGTACACTTCAGAATCGATCGTAGCACCATGAAGGACGATATCAAACAGAATAATCCCTTAGGAGTCCCAGAAGACAGTCGCTCTGACTTTATCGGCTGAACGTGCGGCTTTGAACGTTTTCTTCGGTGGAGAGGTGGTATGGTGCCATTGCCGTTTTGTGTCTGGTTCGAAATGATGAATCCATACCTCATTGCCCGTTGACGATCTTCAACCAAAATTGTAATGTTCAAGCAGTTCCGCAGATATTGTCCTTCGTTGTTTTTTACTGTCTTCTGCTAATAGGCGAGGATCCTAGCAAGCACACGCCTCTGAGTTCGCCAACGGGTGTACGAAAGTGTCAGCACTACTGACAGAGACATCTAATTGAGCGACGAAGTGTTTGACTGTGAGCCGTCGATCATCTCTAATGAGAGTGTCCGCACGTTCCAAAGTTGCAGGAGTCACACTGTGTGCAGCCGGTCGACGCGCGGGAGATCGGACAGGTTCGCGCGACCTAGTTGCAGTGATGACAGACGTCCCGCCCAACGACTCACCGTGCTTTTATCCACTGAGGGGTCTCTGTAGACATTGCGAGTGCCTATGAATGGTACTCTGATTTGCCGGCAAAAGAAAATGACAGTTCTCTGTTAGGAATGCATCTCCGTTACACTCGCCATTTTGAAGGGAACGTATATGGCACACAGCTGTCGGAAATGCATGAAACTGTAGGGGCTGAAGCGAGAACATTCCATGATGTCCCACAACAAATTCTGTATTTTTTCAATCGACACTGGCCGAGGAAAAAATGCGCAGAGTTACTTATTGAACGCTCCTCTTAGAAGCTATAAATAAATAATATAATTTTATTGCGTACTAAAAATAAGGTGGTTTTGAAAAAATTTCAGCAAATGTTGGCGCCCTCTCGTGCTTCGTGCACAGCACGGCACGACAGTCTTCGAGGCAATGACAGCGTGTACCTCAGTCAATCCGCTCTAAGATTTTTCCTCCTTCTTCTTATTTGTAAAGCTGCGGAAACAGACACTGAGCGGTTAATTTAGTGGAAGAACTGTCAGTTTTTGCGGGACGAATTGCTATAAAAGTACATGGACAGCAGTAATACAAAGAATGCGTGCAAAGGTGTATTCAAAACACTGAGTGGATTATCCCGAATCAAGTAATAACTATATTTCCTGGAAATACATCTTAGAAGTGTGCTAGTTTAAAGGACTAGCTGGCCTCAAAAAATTATTTATCATTATGTCCGTCACATTTTAGATGAAATACCACCACACACCTGTGTACATGCCTCCATTAGTTAAAGACAAATTATTGATAACTGCCGAACCCGGTAACGCTTCGCAATTATTAAATATGTATGAGAGTTGGATATACGTCCTAATCTCCTTTTCCGCCCCAATCCCCCTATCGCTCTCCTCCTCCCATCCCTTTGTCCATCTTCTCCTTCTCCCCCAATCTCTTCCCATCACCTTCCCCCTGTCCCTGTACATCTTTGATCTGACATTCTCTCTATCCATGTCTTCCTTCCTCATTTGTCTGTCCATATTCTCCTTGTCCTTCTCATACCCATTTCCTCCCTCCTTCTCTGTCCAAATCCTGCTTGTCCTTCCCATTTCGATTTCCTCCGCCCTTTCTTCATCCGTCCCCCGTTCCCTCCTCTCTCTAACCATATTGTTATTGCATACGGAAGATCAATAGCCCAAACGAATGTGTGAACTGGTTGGAATCATTAGTACACGGGGTACAAGAGAGACCTTTCTAACTGTATGACTCGATCTGTATGACAGTATTTCGTACGGGTTTAATCAATGAACAAGTATAATCATCAAATTAGCCATAAACGCGTGCTTTCCTGCTTTCTATGAAAAATGACCGCGAGAAGGAAAACAAAACTGCACATTTTCAAAGCACAGCTTAGCGTATTCTTTCTCGCAGCTGGCTTAATAGAAAGAGCTTATACAGTGAGGAGCCAAAGAATATCAAATCAGACGCGAAAGTGCTGCATCACGACGTGGCACGGACCCTATCAATGCCTGAAGTAATGATGGAGGGGACTCCATGAACCCTGCAGGGCTGTTAATAATTCCAGAAGAGTACGTTGGGGGGGGGGGGGGGGGGGGAGATCTCTTTTGAACAAGGCATACACTCAGAAGAGTGTTCCCAAAGCCACTCTGTAGCAGTTCTGGACGTGTGGAGTGTTGCGCTGCCGTGCTGGAGTTCCCCAAGTCCCTCGGAACGCATAATGCACATGAATGGATGCAGGTGATCAGACAGGATGTTTACGGACGTGTCACCTGTCAAAGTCATATCTAGACGTATCAGGGTTTCCATATTAATCCAACTGCACACGCCCCACATCAGTATAGAGCCTCCACCAGCTTAAACAGTCCCCTCCGGACATGCAGGGTCCATGAATCCATGAGGTTGTCAACATACTCATACTCGTCCATCCGCGTGATACAATTTGAAACGAGACTCGTATGACAAGGCAATATTATTCCAGTCATCAACAGACCAATGTCGGTATTGACGTGCCTACGCTAGGCGTTAAGCTTAGTGTCGTGCAGTCCTCAAGGGTACAAGACAGAGCCTTTAGCTCCAAAAGCCCATATCGATGATGTTTCGTTGAATGGTTCGCATGCTGGCACTTGTTGATGGCAAAGCACTGATATCTGCAGCAATTTGCGGAAGGGTTGCACTTCTATCACGTTCAACGGTTCTCTTCAATTATCATAGGTCCCGTCCTTGCAGGACCTTTTCCCGGCCGAAGTGATGTTGGAGGTTTGACGTCTTAGTGCATTCCTGATATTCACAGAACACTCGTGAAATGATCTTACGGGATAATACCCACTTCAACGCTACCTCGGAGATGCTGAGTCCCATCGCTCATGTGCCAACTGTAGCATCACGTTCAAACTCAATTAAATTTTGATAACCAGCCATTGAAGCAGCAGTAACCGATCTAACAACTGTGCCAGATACCTGTTGTCTTATATAGGCGTTGCCCACCGCAGCACCGTATTCTGCCTGTTTACTGATCTCTGTCCTTGAATACGCTTCAGTGTAATATCACACAACCACAGGATGATACAAAATAACGTTTAGAAACTGACACGACACATCAGCCAGACAACAGGGGTCAGCAATTATATAGGAACCGTGAGTCGCAAACGGCACTAGATGACGTTGCTGTACAAGTACGGTCGGAGTGCACGCCGTGGAAATTTGGAATAACGCGCCTAGCTACACGTGCCGCAAAACAGTAGAGATGCATTTGATTTGTGGCACGACAACTGCAATGGACTATAAGCTGTGCGACTGTATTGTGCGTAGTATCCTGACAGGAAGACTCCGCGCCGCACAGTATTCCTCTCTCTGCACCGCCGATTGTGCGAAACCGACTCGTTGTGGAGGAAGAAAGCGCTCTCTAAAGGACGTAACACACGCCGTTAAAAAGTAGATGAGGTGTATCCCTGGCCACTGAAATTCCCCAAACCGCGCGGAGTGGTCGCGCGGTTTGAGGCGTCATGTCACGGACTGCTCGTCCTCTCCCGCCGGAGGTTCGACTTCTCCCTCGGGCATGGGTGTGTGAGACGCTCTTAGCATTAGTCAATTTAAGTTGGTTTATGTAGTGTGTAAGTCTAGGATCCGATGATCAAAGATGGATCAAATGGCTCTGAGCACTATGGGACTTAAGATCTGAGGTCATCAGTCCCCTAGAACTTAGAACTACTTAACCCTAACTAACCTAAGGGCATCACACACATCCATGCCCGAGGCAGGACTCGAACCTGCGACCGTAGCGGTTGCGCGATTCCAGACTGGAGCGCCTAGAACCGCTCCGCCACACCGGCCGGCTAGGGACCAAGGACCTAAGCAGTTTGGCCCCTTAGGAATTCACACATATTGGAACACTTGATTTTACCCAACCCTCAGTCTAGCGCATTGCACACTGATTCTGATTCTTTTCCCAAGGGTTCAGGCACTGCAGTCGGGGGACTACACTGAGTGTCAAGGCCTTCCGCAGTGGTTTCTGCAGGAGTCCTCAGTAGACCGAAGCTCCGCAGCGAGTGTCCTCTTCACCAATGAGGCTCCGTTCCCACACGAGGGTGTGATCAAAGTTCACAACCTGCATACGTGGGCGGGTGTTAACCCACATGCTACGAGTCCGCACGCCTCACTACGCAAATTTGTCCTCAGCGTTTGGCCTGGCATCATCAGAGAGTGTTTAACTGGCCTGTCCTTTCTCCCGAGCCGACTTGATGATGGCACCCATCTCGTACTACTGCGAGAGGTTCTGCCGGACATGCTGAATGGTGTTTCCATGCTTGCCCGCCACCGCATTCGGTTTTAGCTGTTTTAGTAGTACTAAGGGGCCGCCGCACGTTTCAGCGTGCAAGTGAGGGCGCGTCTGTAATCAGACTCTCCCGGCTGCAGGATTGGCCATGGTGGGCCAGTCACATGGCCGCCACGATCACCCTATCTGTCCCAAATCTATTTTTTCCTGTTAGGGGGGGGGGGGGGTCACTGAAGGTCCCTGTGTACGAAACGCCTTACACCGCTGGAGGACCTAGCAGCGATGTTGTGACAGCGGATGTCTTCGAGATACACCAGGTTTCTTCGACAAGGTAGTCCTTTCAAATGCATCTTCGTGTCAGGCGATGTATGTGGACAAAAGTTTGAGGTCCTGTAGTGGTATTATACTTTCTGCACGTGACTAAGTACCTGGAACGCCATTTAGTAGCCCCAGATGACGTTTTCGACTCCTCGATACCTAAGTGATTACTGATCCTTGCTGTATGCCTAACAAAGCGGTATCAGCTTGTAAAAGTTTTTATGATTGGTATATCTTCAGTGGTTTAAGCCATGCGTTGTTCGTCAGTCAGTCAGTCAATTGGTCGACAAGGGATTCAGTCAGTTGGTCGCGAAGTTGATTCATCTAACCGACTATTTCCTTCAATTTCCGTGAACTGAAACAATTTCAGTAACATCATGAATTTATTGAAACGAAATGTACCGAATTTATTGTTTTGACAATAATATTTTGGTGTTTTTAATGCGTTCGTTGTAACTCTTGGTGGTAAACGATATTTCTTGTCTTTCCGTCTGGAGAGAAAACGAGTAGCGCCGATGATTTACCGACTTTCCAGCACGCAGCGTACAACTGCCCTTCGGGAAATCACGGCAATTCAAGGTTTGTTCCACACACTTCCAAGATTAATAGTAATTGTGAATGTAAGACGAACTGAAAAATGGACACACTGAAATTGAAACAGCAAGTCAGTGGGAATCAGAACATCCACGGCTTTGAACTTTCGTATGATTATCGTTGTTCGACCACGTTGTTGCTCAGTTTCTCAACAGTGAGTCTTGTTTCATTGCGTAGTTTCGGTTCGTTCAGGTTGCGTAACGTGATTGTCACTGAGCCGACCCTGAGCAGACGGTGAGTTGCCGTTTCGGGCAAATCCAGTGAACTCAATTGGATAATTAACGACTTCATCTGGATCAGTAATGGAATGTGCATTTACATGATTCGATCGATTCCATTACCGATTCATATTAAGTCCTCAACCGTCCATCTGAATTACTGAATTCACTGGCCAGTGATCTGACTTTGAATTTTTACCTTCAAATCGTCTACTTCTTTGTTTTTTGCTTCAGGAATGGCTCGTCCGGTCAACCAAACACGGTTTTTGTAATTGGCTGCATTATGCGGGAACATTTTCGTGATCAATTCTTCTTTCGATGTTGTGAACGGACAAAAATTGGGTGGAAACGAAATGAGGCCAGTGGAAGCGTCAACCAGAATTTTTCCATTTCTAGTTTTTAATACCTGTTTGGAAAACACTTCCGGCGATTCGTCATTCTGTAACGCGACACTCATATTCATTGTTTACTTCGGAGTTTTCACCCGTCTCCACAAAGACGAGGACTTCAAGCAAGCGTTTATTTGGTCAGCAGCTGCCGATTTAGGAATGACCGGAAGCGTTTGGCGAAAATTGCCGGCCAGCAGAACCTTCACCCCTGCAAACAAGTCCTTTTATTTGCAGAAATACCTCAATGTTCTGTCGAGTGCTCCCAGTGCTAGTTTTTGCACCATGCTGCTACACTCATTCCAAACGTTTATTTGCAATTCTGTAATACTTCCGCCCATTCCTGAATTTTTTGCGATGTTCATCTATCGTTTAGAAATTCAGCGGCAGTTCGAGTGCAGATTGTGCTGCCTGTCCTCCATCTGACAAAATGGCATCGATCCTAGAAGATGTTACGGGCAGCGAAATTTGACTCTCTGGACGAATGGAACCTAAAATCAACGAAATCAGGAACGTTTTTGACAGGTGCATCTAGGGAGAAGATTCCTCTGTATCCATCGTTGACTGTTGTCATCAGTGTCTTTTGCTGCGAATTCAAAAGTGGAACCTGTGTTCGTAATGACTGACTCAAAGCATCTCAGTTGTATTGCCGTTCTCTTTCAATTTGTCGAGTGTGTCGTGCAGGACGCGATTCGGCGCTGATGTCCCTCACTGTACAACATCTTGCTGGACATCATCAGACACAAGTCCTCTACGGAAATCAACCCCACACTGTGGACCTACATGAGAAATTCAAATTCTAGATTTGCTATTGTACGCACTTGAAGCAGAATGGCTTCAGCAATAATGTCTTCGTATTTGTTCCATGTTAGATTGATGGCGGCAAAATGTGATCGAATTTGATGCACTGTGGACAAAATATCAGAATCAGTGACTGTGTGATCCTCGTGAATGTCATCAGCGAGCAAGTGTGAACAATGAGACTTATAGTTGTGCGTGCCATGACAGGACTCACAAGGGGAAGTGATGTGTCTCATATAGCCTCTCCTTACCAAGTGGCTCTTACCGCCTTTCTGTGGTGCCAGACGTCAAGCTCGGCATTTTTTCGGGCCCGCCCAAACATTCCCTTGCGTCATAAGGGAGAGCTGCGACCGAACCAGATGTGAAAGCAAAGGGTGCCTGGCACTGGGGTAGCTGTGTCGAGGGATCAAAGATCTGTCCCTTGGGGAGGGGAGAGGGGGGGATAGTGCGGGGCTGCTAGGCTGTGGTGGTGTTGCTCATTTGTGTGCCACCCCTCTGCCCTGTGTGGCTACTACTCCTCTCCCTCTGTCTTTTCGCAGGGCACAGGCCAGCACGTGCTCTGCATGCTGGCGACCTCGTTTTTCGGCGTGGGCTCCAAGTGTGAGTCGCGAGGACGCTTTGCTGCACCCCTGGGTAACCGAGGCGTGTTCTGCAAAACCCAGGAGGTGGTGACATCACCTGGGCCAGGTTAGCTGGGTCTAGACCGCTGGATGACTGGGTGACTGGCCCACCACCTAAGTAGGAGTGGGTCCTTGGTCGAGAGGTGGAAGCTCAGGCTAGGAGACGGCGAAGGACGAGAGGTGCATCCACCTCTCCGGATTGTGGGGTGCACTTGCTGAGGAGCGTCGAGAGAAACTATCAATGACGGGGCCACTGAGGGGGACCAGTACGTTGGCGACGGCGTGCTGAACCCGGCAGCTCAGAAGTGCCCTTGGCCTTGGGGCGAGGCTGTTGGGCGAGCTGCATCGGTCTCCCCTCCCCCCCCCCCCCTAATGCCAAAGGAGCCAGTCCTGGGCAAGAGACAGGTTTCCATTTTCTTTCACTCGTCACAAATATGGCTCAACCAGAGGCGAGAGAATCGAGTGCATTTTGGAGGGCAAGTGAGTCTGCTGTTCCTACCTCACAAGAGGAAATGGGACAGAATGATGAGAATGTACTTGAGAGTCACATGAGAATTAGCCAGATCCTACATTTTAGTGTTAAAATGGGAAATGAGATAATAAAACAGATGAAACTCAATAATGGATTCCCACAAGGCTCTGTCCTTGTGCCCCTTCTTTTCAGCCTGTACATCGCTGACATGTTTGCAACCAGATCGCACAAATTTGGTTATGCTGACGACTGGACTCTGGCAATAGCCCACAGAAATATAGAAACTGCTGAAGATATCCTTACAAGTGACCTAGGGATTCTCAGCGAGTACTTTAGAAAATGTAGGCTACAACCTAGTGCTACAAAGACAGAAGTATCTGCCTTCCATTTGAACAACAAAATGGCGAACAGAGAACTACATGTATATCTAGACGGGAAAATACTAAATCACAACAAACATCCAAAGTACCTTGGCGTTACCATAGATAGGACACTAACATTCAAAGAACACCTGACAAAAACTACAGCGAAACTTAAAACACGCAACTACATATTGCTGAAGCTCTGTGGCACCACTTGGGGCTCCACAGCATCTACCTTAAGAACATCCGCCCTTGGCTGGTGTACCCAGTGGCAGAATACTGTGCCCCAGTGTGGCTCGACAGCAAACACACACACACATGATAGATAGCCAACTTTATGCAACAATGCCTATTATGTCAAGCACAATAAAGTCAATTCCTACAGTGTGGCTGCCCATTCTCAGTAACGTAACCCCTCCTAAACTGCGCCGACAACACGGTCTGGTTGGAGAATTTCAGAAAATCATGACCAACCCTCAATTACAAATCCATGAAGATACTCACGACATCCAAGGAAACCTACTCCGGTCCAGGCATCCTCCACTAAAGACCGCACAGGTGCTGCACCAAACCATCTTCAAAATAAATGACTGATGGAAAGAGGAATGGGAGAGCAGAACAGCAATAAACTGCCACAGTGTGCGATGCATCTTCAGTAACCCAAAATGATTTGATTGCCCTCGCAAAGTTTGGTCAACTCTTAATAGCATCAGAACCAACTGTGGGAGATGCGCCGACTCCTTATACAGATGGGGTAAACTTCCTTCGGCCCCTTGCGACTGTAGCACTGAGAGACAGACGGTCAAACACATCGTGCAGGAATGCCCAGTGAGGGCATATGAGGATGACCCACAGGATTTTCTAATGGCGACCCAAGAGGCAGTCGACTATACGTACATTATCTAAGCTGGACATTTGTATGTGATTGCTCTTCTGTGAGTGTAAATTTACAATTGGTGGTGTCCTTATAAACAAACTGTTATCTATTGTTCTGTTTATACATTTGTGATTTTTTAAAATCGTGTTGTTTCTGTAATTTTTACTGTGATTTTATGAGCCATAAGCTAAATAAATAAATGGTAAGATCAGCCAGGCTGCAGTCCTGGCAATAAAAAATGAACTCGCTGCCTGGGCTACCGCCAGTACAAAGCTTGAGGGGCAACTTGAAGAATTAGAATAAGAAAATGAAAGATTAAGACAGAAAACAACTAAAACATGGGCTGGAGTGGTAGCGCAAGCAGCCACAAAGGCCCAAACCACAAAAGAGACAGTAACGAAAATTTCAAAAAGACCAGACACGGTGGTCTTTTTGAGACCTCTGCCTGGCCAGATCATAAAGAAGGTGCAGGAGATCTTCATAACCACCATTGACCCAGCTAAAAATAAAATTCAAATATATAAAGTCAAAGCAACAAAAAATGTAGTAGTAGATGTAGCAAGCGAAGACGACAGGGACAAAGTTCTGAAAAATCACAAACTAAACTGAACTAAAAGCATAACCTGCTGGTGATTCTGTATGATAAGCCAATTCCACTAAAAGAATGTGACATATACGAGACCATGTACCACCAAAGTTTTAATGACATGGAATGGGAAACCTTTGAAAATGACTTCAAGCTTCGTTTCAAACTGGGGCCCCACGAGCACGTTGTTGTCCTTCACGTTGCCAAGGTCTCTGGGAAAATGTGGCAATGAATCTCCGCACTGACTCTGGGGGCACTGTGGGATGTGGTAAAAAAAGTGTTTGAAAGATGTAACGAAAAATTTGATGTCGATGAACTGTTCAACCATTCTCTCATCACTAACAGAAGAGTAGCACACCACTGGAGTAAGATCTGGCCACAGTCACACATTCGTACATATTGTCCACATGAGCCGTTTAAACGTGGGACAGATAAACACAACAGTAAATTAGTCCTGCATGAACTCTGAAGGGTGGTGGAGCAGAAGAGTCTGGATGTGCCCTGTCTGCAGGAGTCCTACTCCAAATCTGGATGGATCCCGTTCATGGCAGCCAAATGGCAATTGATTTACTGTGTTGTGGAACCAAGGGCCCCAGTCATAGTCACCAACAGAGCGATGAGAGCCGCAGTGCTCACGTAGTTTTCCGATGACCACTGCAATGTTGTGGAGCTACAATCACCAGCAGGAGTGCTATATATCAGTAATATTTACTTCCAATATGAAAGAGGAATAGATGAATTCTTGGGTAATCAAACACAAGTAGCCACGGCATTGTGGGGGCGGAAATACATCATGACTGCAGACATAAATAAGAACTCCCCTGTGGTTCTGTGGCACTCAAGACAACTGAGAGGGGAAGGTGGGAACGATCATGGCACAGCAACTAGTGGTCGCTGACAGGCAAGGGACCCCTCCCTCCGCACCTACTCTGACGTAGGGGGTGGTGGAGGTACAAACATTGACGTTACATTAGTAATGCCAAATCTCGTCACAAAAATTACAGACTGGAAAGCATAGGACTGGATAATGACAAGCGACCACAATTTAGTAACCTTTAGTATAGGGGACAGGGAGTGACACTGGGACATGGGGTGGGAGATACAGGTCAATCACAACAAGACAATCTGGGACCACTTGGCGAGGGAGTGAAACATCCCAATATTGCCGGATAGTGATGAAAATGTGGAGGAATACGCCGAAGAACTGGTACAAGCAATTAGCAGGATGGTATGCACTCCATCTTCAGGCCACTAGTGGCTCATCGGGACCATCCTACTGTCATGTCAGCCTCAGTTGAGAATGCAGGAATTCCCAGCAATTTGGAAAAAAGCAAATGCAGTAATAATCAAAAAGGGTCCGGGAAAAGATCCCACAGCAGTTAAGTGATACAGACCCATTTGCTTGTTGGACTTACTGGGCAAACTTTTTGAGAGGTTTCTAGCAGACAGACTGACAGCACACCATGTACTGTCCAGGATGACTAACAGTCAATTCGGTTTCCTGTTGGGGCGATCGGCGTCTGATGCAATTGCCCTGGTTGCAGATGTCTGTGACTCTGCCCCGCACAACCATGTCATCGGTATCATGGTGGATATCAGTGGCGCCTTTGACAAGCTGTGGTGGACCTCACTGTTCGCCTGCTTGTTGGAGAAGGATTGTCCAGGGCAGCTATATGGCTGTCTTAGGAGCTATTGTGAAGACGGGGAGGTCTGGCTATCGGCCCCTAGCGGCAAACTCAGTAAGAAGATAACCAAAGGCTGTCCTCAGGGCTCTGTCCTGGGGCCTCTCTTTTGGCACCTCAATATGGAACCACTTCTGGAAGACCTAAAGAGCAATGACTATGTGCTAGAGGTCATAGTCTACACTGATGACCTCCTCCTGCTCGTTGGCGATCGAAGCTACAAAGACTTGGAGCTCAAAGTAGAGAGAGCTATAACTATTCTGACTGCATTGTGCCGCAAAGCAAAAATGACAATTGCGGCTAGTAAGTCTACATATCTGTTACTCAAGGGCCAACTTGCTAGAAATCCAATTGTAAGAATTAACAGCTCACCAGTTCTTCGGCGCTGTGAGGTCCGATACCTATGTCATTGACGAGAGGTGGAATTATATTTCACACATTGATACTGTATCACAAGGATCCCTGGTATTGCTAAACAACAATATCGGAATAGGTCATAAACGTCTCCATCTCCCACCTGACCTAATTAGACTTTACCACAAGTGCATCCAAACATCGACAGTAGGATACGGATCAAGGGTCTGGGCACACAGGCTCATGAAGGTAATGCCTGCCATGGCTGTAAGAAGGGTGCAGCAAAATATGCTCCTGTGTTCAGTAGGAGCATGTAGAACCACTCCTGGGGAGGGGGGGGGGCGCTTCTAGTGCTAATGGGGATCTGTCCACTAGATATCAAAATTAGGGAGCATGCTGCCTGGTATTGGGTGAAGAAGGAGATGAGGAAAAAAAAATGGAAACGATGGAGGCTTATGTTGGGACAAGCTTGGAATAAAATGAAGATGGTTAGAATTATGGCAGGATCAATGGAATAATGAGGACGGGTCGCTGCCAAACATAGAGGAACGTTTAAAGCTCGTACACCTCAACCAAACAAGAGGACTCTTGCACTTCCTTATAGGACATAGACCCTACCCGACATACATGTGTCAGTTTGGGAAGCGGGCTGCACTCCAGACCATGATGAGAGTCCCCTCTTCGATGACGTTGCAAATAAGCTCAGACAACAACTTCCATACAACGACATGCACCACTTGCTTAGGAAAATGGACAAATTCAGTGTCCATAATAAGCTTTCAGATGAGATCTCTAAAAAAGTCTTTAGGGAATTTCTGAGGAACTACAAGTAAATAATTACACTGACTTCGTGCACCTTCCCTGTTCCACCGGGGCTGGACTTGGCCAGCCGCTTCACAGCTGGGATCCGCCTTGCCTTGGATTAGGGGGGAAGGTGTGCATCACCTACCGATCAAGACACGCACCAAATTAGACGATAGACATAAGAAATAGGTTAGTCGTAGAAAGACAGGATAAAACTTCTTAGCATAGCACTGCATCGAAACTAAGTTATCGGCCAGCCCTGTGCCAGAGGCACACCCACTGAGATTAGCTCAGTGGGCAAGGCCAACAAAACTAGGTTTATAGATTACTGGCACACCTGTAACGCTGCAGGTAGTATAGGTTAGTAGGATAAATTAAATGTACCTTAATAATAGAGTTCAGAGAAAGATATAAAATAACCAACACTTAGACACAGGTAGACATAGGTAGCATACTTGTAACACATGGCCTCACCATTGTTTAGTGTCCGATAGGTCATATATCGGATCCACAGTGTAGGGTAATGTTTGCGATTTGCTTGTAGAATTTTATTGTCACTGAGCAGTGTTCCGCCTGTCTCCGTTTACGCACTCCATTTTTGTTCATAATAGTTTTCAGCTGCATGCATCTGTACAGTTCTTAGTTTTGTTTATTCTTTTATCAATAACAATGCACAGTTCAGTAATCAGTGAGCCATTATCGACTCGTGTTATATCTTCTGCACAACATTTTCAGATCGTAAGAAGGCACAGACAATTCGTAATGAGGGTAGTGAATAAGGAAGTACGGAATATTGCAAAATCATGGGATCTACACTCGTGCTCATAAATTAAGGAGAATGCTGATACATGGTGAAACAAGGCTCTGGTGGGCGGTTTGTAGTTTTAAATCACCTCGGGGTATGACCATGCAGTGCATTTGACCTGCAGTCGTCGCACGGAGGCGCTGGCAACAGTCCACATACGCAGAGGTGTGTTGGTGCATGTATGGTGCAGCGAGTAAGTGTGCAAACGTTTTCAGACGTGCTAATGGTAACTGTGTGTTGAAATTGGCTCAAAGAACACATATTGATGACATTATGAGGGGTAGAATACTATGGCGACTGGAGGCTGGTCAAACACAGCAGGTCATAGCATGGGACCTCCGTGTGCCACAAACAATGATGTCACGATTATGGCAACGATTCAAGCAGACAGGAAACGTGTGGAGGCGCTACAGTACGGGACGTCCACAGTGTACAACACCACAAGAAGACCGATATCTCACCACCAGTGCCCGCAGACGGCCACGGAATACTGCAGATAGCTTTGCTCAGGACATTACCGCAGCCACTGGAACAGTTGTCTCCAGACACACAGTTTACAGACGACTGAACAGACATGGTGTATTCGCCTCCAGACCTGCAAGGTGCATTCCACTGACCCCTGGTCACAGGAGATCCCGTAAAGCCTGGTGTGAAGAACACATTACATGGTCATTGGAACAGTGGTCCCAGGTTATGCTCATGGACTATTCCAGGTATAGTCTGAACAGTGATTCTCACCGGGCTTTCAGCTGGCAAGTACAAGGAACTATATACGAACCCCTTAATGTCTCTGAAAGGGAGCTGTATGGAGGTCGTGGTGTGGGGAGGCGGGATTATCACTGGTGCACGTACACCTCTGCATGTTTTTGACAGAGGAACTGTAACAGGTCTGGTGTATCGGGATGTCATTTTGCACCAGTATGTCCGCCTTCAAAAATGGTTCAAATGGCTCTGAGCACTGTGGGATTTAACATCCGAGGTCATCAGTCCCCTAGAACTTAGAACTACTTAAACCTAACTAACCTAAGGACATCACACATATCCATACCCGAGGCAGGTTCGTGCGACTGTAGCAGTCGTACGGTTCCAGCCTGAAGCGCCTAGAACCGCTCGTCCACCACGGCCGGCAGTATGTCCGTCTTTTCAGGGGTGCAGTGGGTCCCACCTTCCTCCTGATGGATGATAACACACGGCCCCAACGAGCTGCCATCGTTGAGGAGTACCTTTAAACAGAAGATATCAGGCGAATGGAGTGGCCTGCCTGTTCTCTAGACTTGAGGAATGCTCTCGGTCGAAGTTTCGCTGCACGTCTCAAAACCCTAGGACAGGGGACTGGTGCAAGAATGGGAAGCTATAGCCTATCAGATGCTCGACCACTTGATCCAGAGTATGCCAACCCGTTGTGCAGCCTGTGTACGGTGATCATATCCCGTATTGATGTCAGGGTACATGCGCAGGAAACAGTGGCGTTTTGTAGCATATGTGTTTTGGGACGGTTTTCTCAACTAATGACCAATACCGTGGACATACAGATTTGTAACTTGTGTGTTACCTATGTGCCTATGCTATCAGCTCCAGTTCTGTGTAGTGCCACGTTGTGCGGCACCACATTCTGCAATTATCCTTAATTTATGAAAATGAGAGTAGAAGCACTCATTCCACTCCTTCAGTGTTAAAAGTACGATGGGTTACGGGAATTCAACCTATTCGAAATAGGCAATCTATTTTTGTGTAAATTATTAACTTTTTCTAATTCGAAGAAGCATCACCATTTATGAGTAACGGCCATATTTGTCTTGTTGACAGGTTTAATTATACTTGTTTTGCCAAAACACAGTATAAGTTTCACAAATTCACGTTGCAGCAGCTATTGCGACAGAATTATGAAACAGTGTCCCATTAAACATGTAATTGGTGACCAGAGAGCTCAATACCTTACGACAATCTTCATTGTGTCGGTTTGCAGTAACATTAGATCAGAAATTTCATGTTTGTTTACATACTACGAATCAAAGCTTTCAGACAATTTCTGCCTTTTCGTCACTTTGTAGATTACTCGATGAATTTGAATAATTTTAGTAATTAAAAGGCCCTCGTACACAAAGGGAACAATTCTTTAAGGCTTCGATCGTAAAGTACACAAATGTAAAAAGACATAAGAAATCGATTTATGCTCAACAAGTAATGCAAACACTTGAAAAATAGACTGATTTAATCACAGGAGATGTGAGATGTAGAGGTACAGTAGCTAACCCGCTCGGCGGCTTGGGAGGGGGGGAGAGAGAACGTAGAGGCACAGATGATTAGGAAGTTCTTGCTCAGCACTGCCAGTTAACAGGCGCGCGTTACGCATGAACTGCTACGGTACAAATTTAAGTCGGTAACGCAGAATTGTAAATGTTCCTTGTAGAGCCGATCCACTCTGGGTAATGGAGAATATGAAACTAAATTAAGGCTGTTGTACAACGCAATAAATAAGAGAAAAATGATCACTACTAATCACTAACGCCGGTAATAATACGAAACACAAGGTAGTCGGCTTCCAGAGCTGCGAATGGGACCGACATGCAGAGCCGGTTCGGAGGGGATTTTGCAGCCCCATGTGTTGGATTCAGGTGCCCCTCTCCCACCCCTCAAACATGAAGACACAACTATACAATATTTTAGTGTCATTGTTATTCCTCAAAGATGTCTTACTTTAACATATCGATGGTAGGCAACGAAAATCTCGTAAATTCATTCGCCTGTGAAAACACGTATTTCCAGTAAGCAGTAATGTATAATCAACGAGAGATTTGTAAGTGCATGGATTTCCCTTATCTGCAGATAATTAGGCTTCTACTATACAGTCACAAATCTAATCATATATATATATATATATATATATATATATATATATATATATATATATATTCTGAAGCGCCAAAGAAACTGGTATAGGTATGCGTATTCAAGGACAGAGATTTGTAAACAGGCAGAATACGGTGCTGCGGTGGGCGACGCCTATATAGGACAACAGGTATCTGGCACGGTTGTTAAATCGGTTACTGCTGCTACAATGGCGGGTTATCAATATTTAAGTGAGTCTGAACGTGGTATTAGAGTCGGCGTACGAGCGATGGGGCTCAGCATCTCCGAGGTAGCGTTGAGGTGGGTATTGTCCCGTACGATCATTTCACGAGTGTACCGTGAATATCAGGAATCAGATAAAACGTCAAACCTCCGACATCACTACGGCCGGAAAAAGATCCTGCAAGAACGGAACCAATCATGACTGAAGAGAATCGTTCAACGTGATAGAAGTGCGACCCTTCGTTAAGTTGCTGCAAATTTCAATGCTCGGCCATCAACAAGTGCCAGCATGCGAACCATTCAACGAAACATCGTCGACATGGGCTTTCAGGACCGTGCATGTCATCAGGGTACTGTTCAAACTGATGGAGGCTCTGTAATGATGTGGGGCGTGTGCAGTTGGAGTGATATGGGCCCCTGATACGTATAGAAAGGACTCTGACAGGTAACATGTATGTAAGGAAGTGTTATACGCCCCATATTGTTCCTCATCTATATTAACGAATAGGAGACAATCTGAGTAGCCGTATTAGATTCATTGCAGATGAAGCTGTCATTTACAGTCTGGTAAAGTCATCACATGATAAAAACGAATTGCAAAATGATTTAGATAAGATATTTGTATGGGGCGAAAAGTGACAATTGACCCTGAATAAAGAAAAGTGTGAAGTTATTCACATGACTACTAAAAGAAATCCGCTAAATTTCGATTAAGCGATAAGTCGCACAGATCTTAAGACTGTAAATTCGACTAAATACTTATAGATTACAAGAACAAATAACTTAAATTGGAACGATCACATAGATAATGTTGTGGGTAGAGCAAACCAAAGACTGCGATTCATTTGGCAGAACACTTGGCTCTTCACTCGATATATGAATACTGCCAGTACATGAACCGGAAGGGAAATAGTTGTAGTGTGAGGCATTTCGAGTTATCCAAAATCATGCACCAAGATAAAGCTATGTCACCTCAGAAGTATATACGGACATGATACTGAAGTAAAACACTGATGTTCAGAAACATTACGACTATCTTTTAAATAGCTTGTTTGTGCTATTCTCGAAAGAAATATATCACTTATTCTACGTATCACGGAACCGACAATTTGTTGATAGGTTTGTGGAGGTATGTTGCACTACATGTTAACTCAAAGGCCCTCTAATTCGCGTACATAACGGGCGGCCGACTTGCGTGCCCGGTGATGGCGCCCCATAGCGACCTGCATGTGTTTCGTAGGAATCTCATCACGCGAATTTGCTCGCCGAGACATCAACGTGATTTCACTACAGTGCTCCTCAAATGGCTCTACCACGGTTATGGCTCCGAGACACGGACAATCATATTGCTGGAAGATGACATCGCCGTCGGGGTGGACATCAGGCGTGGTTCGCAGCTGTGAGCGTGTCTTCGATCACTGCTACAGGTTCAATGAAACTGCAGGAGGATGTCTCCCACAGCATAACAATGCTTCCACCAGCCTGCGTCCGTGGCGCGCTGCACGTTTCGATGACGGCGTTTGTGGATACGACCAGCGACCCAGTGTAGAAGAAATGTAATTCACCAGAAGAGACATTGATCAACGGTGGAATCCTGATGCTCCCGTGACAACTGAAATCGTAACTGAAGATGTCGTTGAGTCAACATACACTCCTGGAAATTGAAATAAGAACACCGTGAATTCATTGTCCCAGGAAGGGGAAACTTTATTGACTCATTCCTGGGGTCAGATACATCACATGATCACACTGACAGAACCACAGGCACATAGACACAGGCAACAGAGCATGTACAATGTCGGCACTAGTACAGTGTATATCCACTTTTTGCAGCAATGCAGGCTGCTATTCTCCCATGGAGACGATCGTAGAGATGCTGGATGTAGTCCTGTGGAACGGCTTGCCATGCCATTTGCACCTGGCGCCTCAGTTGGACCAGCGTTCGTGCTGGACGTGCAGACCGCGTGAGACGACGCTTCATCCAGTCCCAAACATGCTCAATGGGGGACAGATTCGGAGATCTTGCTGGCCAGGATAGTTGACTTACACCTTCTAGAGCACATTGGGTGGCACGGGATACATGCGGACGTGCATTGTCCTGTTGGAACAGCAAGTTCCCTTGCCGGTCTAGGAATGGTAGAACGATGGGTTCGATGACGGTTTGGATGTACCGGGCACTATTTAGTGTCCCCTCGACGATCACCAGAGGTGTACGGCCAGTGTAGGAGATCGCTCCCCACACCATGATGCCGGGTGTTGGCCCTGTGTGCCTCGGTCGTATGCAGTCCTGATTGTGACGCTCACCTGCACAGCGCCAAACACGCATACGACCATCATTGGCACCAAGGCAGAAGCGACTCCCATCCTTGAAGACGACACGTCTCCATTCGTCCCTCCATTCACGCCTGTCGCGACACCACTGGAGGCGGGCTGCACGATGTTTGAGCGTGAGCGGAAGACGGCCTAACGGTGTGCGGGACCGTAGCCCAGCTTCATGGAGACGGTTGCGAATGGTCCTCGCCGATACCCTATGAGCAACAGTGTCCCTAATTTGCTGGGAAGTGGCGGTGCGGTCCCCTACGGCACTGCGTAGGATCCTACGGTCTTGGCGTGCATCCGTGCGTCGCTGCGGTCCGGTCCCAGGTCGACGGGCACGTGCACCTTCCGCCGACCACTGGCGACAACATCGATGTACTGTGGAGACCTTACGCCCCACGTTTTGAGCAATTCGGCGGTACGTCCACCCGGCCTCCCGCATGCCCACTATACGCCCTCGCTCAAAGTCCTTCAACTGCACATACGGTTTACGTCCACGCTGTCGCGGCATGCTACCAGTGTTAAAGACTGCGACGGAGCTCCGTATGCCACGGCAAAGTGGCTGACACTGACGGCGGCGGTGCACAAATGCTGCGCAGCTAGCGCCATTCGACGGCCAACACCGCGGTTCCTGGTGTGTCCGCTGTGCCGTGCGTGTGATCATTGCTTGTACAGCCCTCTCGCAGTGTCCGGAGCAAGTATGGTGGGTCTGACACACCGGTGTCAATGTGTTCGTTTTTCCATTTCCAGGAGTGTATTAACATGTAGGGGTGGTCCGTCGTGCAGATGCACATTCGACAATCTACGATGAATGGTGTGCTCAGAAACACTTGTGAGTGCACCAGCATTGTGCTCTATCGGCAGAGATGCCACACGTCACCACCTATCGTATTGTGCTGAGCAGACAAGTCCCCGAACCCTACATTCTGCTACGAGTCGTGGACGTCCAATCATCTAGCGCCTAGTGGTGATTATTGTAGTTGAAATATTGTACGTTATTAAAATACTAATTGTTCAGCAGGGTGGTGAACGCCAGGAAAATTGCTCCAGCCAACAATTCCTAAAAGCGTCAGACTGTACGAGGCTACCACGTATGTTTTCTTGACCTCTCGTACAATTCTGTCACAAGGCACACAGCCGACCAGCACCTACAGTATAAACTGCACAGAAGGAAACAAGGTAGTGTGAAAGCGTTTTACAGATCGTTCGGATACAAGTGTATTACTTATATGTTATTAATTTACTTCTGAACTGACATACACTCAATACATTTCTCCACACTGCTATAACGCTGGAACTGTCAGATCTCTGAAGTTGCTAGCAGCTGTAAGACAGTATACCGATTTTTACAAAAATGTGCGTATCAGAGCTACGAGTCGAAGGTCATATACGCCTAGACAAGAAGTTAAATTTCTTCCTTCACCACGAAGCCATTCTATTAATTAGTAAATAAGTAATCATACACCACATGCATTGACAAATTAACTAGTTCAGTTTTATGAGCCCATTTTAGATAGTGAAAAAAAAACGAATTATCACTACCATACATATAATCAAACTGAAAATTGCCCTTGTTTCTACTTTTAATTCAGAAACATCACACCAGAGATGCCCATAATATCAACAGAAGCCAAACAGTTGGTTTTTTGGAGTTTTATCTGTCTGAACGATTGTCTGCACCGGCAACGCTAGAAAACTGTTAAACTAAAACTGAACAAGGCATTGGTTGGGAACTAATTTAAAAGACAGTGTTTGTTTAGTCAAATTTTTTTGACTGCGAGCTCAGATCTAAAATGAGCGGCGCATGTGGACGCGTTCAGTTGAAACCGGTTTCCAGATAAGAAAGTACCGTGAGGTAAGTCGCACACAAAGTCAGTTAACCTCTTGGTAATTTTGAAGAAGGTGATACAAGCGACTTATGTGTCCACGACTCTCACTTAGGTTGTTAATCCTTTTGTTTTAAATCAGAAACGGCGACTGATGAACTGTTGTTTTACACGTTAACTCGGCATATCCCAACTAAACTTTTTAAACCTTTTAATTTAAAACCAAGAAACTACCAAACCTAAGTGAAACTCGTGGAGGGACGGTTGGCTAATTGCGAATGAAGGAAAAGACGTCCTATGATCATGTGTGCAGGATTGTCACAGTAGATGGTGTTGACGAGTGACAGTTTCTCTGAGGACGTGGCGTGTGTTGCAGGCTGTGTGACTGATGCAGCATGCTGTAAGCAGCGGAATGGTCCGATATTTATGCCGCGAACAAGCTGAGATGGTGTTTGTGCACGGCCAAGGAGATGTAAACGGCGAAGAGGCAGCACAACTACACCGAAACAAGTACCCTTACTGAAACCAACGACATCAGAAAACATTTCAAGCCCTTTGTGGGCGTTTGTGCGATCATGGTTCCTTTCAGACAGACGAACGTGCAGACAGGCACCAGACTGTGCATGCACCAGATTTGGAGCACCGGGTTCTACACGATATTTGGACGAACCCTAGTACAATCTCCAGGCAAATGGCCTGGCAATATGGCACAAGCCGAAGTACGATCATGTGTGTCCTTGATGACAACAGCCACTATCCCCATCACCTACAATCCTATGGAGGCGACTTTGAACACCTGCTGTGACGTGAGTGCGATGCAGCTGTGTACTCTACACCGGGATGAACAAGGGAATGATCGTATGGCATTGCCGACCGGGAGGTCCCATTCGGGGAAGTTCGGCCGCCGAGTGCGAGTCTCAACACAGTCGACGCCACATTGGGTGGCTCGCGTGCCGGTGATGAGGGTGGAATGATGGTGACGACTACAAAACACCCAGTCCACGAGTGGAGGAAATCTCCAACCCGGCCGGGTATCAAACCCGCGCCAACTTGCGTGGGAGGCAAGCACTTAAACACTGAGCTGAGCACGCGGACGTTGCGGGGTGATTTGTTGCCGTTGCAGTCACACCATCCGTTTCATGTGACCTTTCTTCCTCTACTTCGAATGAGTAATCCGTCCGTGCGGTTTGTTGGTTTTACTGATGTTCAGCCTCTACTGTTATGATAGCCTTCTTCAAAATTGCCAAAAGTAATGAAGGAGAAGTAAAAATACAGTCCCTTACCCTTACGACAACTCCATGAGGACCGCTGTTACATTGTACTTGTATTTGCACTTAGTTTGGTGATAGCGTTGTAGGGAGACCCCACCAACGTTTTCTAACAGTAATTAAAGCTAAATAGTGCAGCTACACTATCACGACACGGAGGAAATACTTATCACTGAATACGGGAATTACAGTTACGAGCAATCAAAATTCGAAAGAACACATAGAAAATGTTGATGTTAAGGCGAAGCAAAGACTGCGTTGTTTTGGCAGAACAGTTAGAAGTAGGAATTAGACCACTTATGTTACGTTTGTCTGTCCTACTTAGGAGTTCGGTTGCGCAGTGTAGAATCATTACCAAATAAGACTGACGCAGTACAACGAGGAAGTTCAAAGAAGACCAGCACGTTTTGTGTTATCGAGAAACAGGGAAAGAGTGTCGCGGAGATGATACAGAGTTTGGGCGGGAAACGATGTAAACAATGGAGTTTCTCACTGCGACGCGCTCTTCTCACGAAATTTCAATGACCAACTTTCTCCTCCGAATGTGAAAATATTCTGTTTACGCCCACCTACATAGGGAGAAACGACCATTATAGAAAAATCATAGCCGGTGTGGAAAGATACACGCAAAATTATGATTTTTTGTCGGGCACTGTTCGAGAGTGGAATAATACCGAATTAATGAACCCTCTGACAGGCGCGTAAGTGTGACATGCAGATGTAGATATGAATGTAGAAAGTCCTACAAAATCCACAGTTGATTTATTATTCCGAAAGAATTCAGAAAATTGTTTGGAAGCAGATGACAACGTTCTGTAATAATTACTAATTTTTATTTGAAGTTTATCTCGTTCTACTTCTCTTCTTCTTTTCCTTACAAGGTTTTTATGGCCTGATAATTTCTTATTCATCGCACATTTTCAGTAATCAGTGACAAACCACAATGCCGTTACACTTATTTGAGGTTTAGTCAATCCGGCATTGACTGTATTTAGTCAGAAGACGACTAGTGCAAGTTCACCCTTTCACCACTTTTTAGTGAAAAGTACTGTCTGATCGTTGTGACTGCGTACCAGAGCTTATAACGACATGTTTACGTAATGTGTATACATAAACATACGTTATAAACGTCCCCGTTCGTAGTCGCTAATTATAACAATATGTTTCTTTTGTGCTGCAACATATAGCTATAATCAGCGGTGGAAATATATTTGCAAACGCCGACCGTGTGCGGCTGCCTCTTGTTGGATCGTCTGATCAGTCGGAAGTTGCATTGCAGAGGAGAGTAAATGCCTATTCAAAATATAATTACTTTTGGATAGCTCAACATGAATTTCCTAAGGGACCGTAGTTTATCATGCATTTACTAGTGGAATGAGGCGCGGAGAAAATATTTCGCCGCATACAACTTCCGTCCGATTTCGACGAAAGAATTCGTGACTATGAACTCTCTATTTGGCAGAAACATAAAGAAAATTAAATAACTTCATGAAGGAGTGAGATACAGATTCTACACTAAATAAATAGTCCATACACCAATTCCATTTAAATCTGAATTTATGGCAATTAATAAAAGAACTTACACTGCAATGAAAGATTTAACATGGATGCCGTTTTTGACTGGCACTTCTCTTCTGGTAATGACAATAATTCCTTTGACGTTTTCACATACACGTCGCACAATAAATATACTGCTATGCAGTATTGCACTTTTAGTATTGCACTTTACTTTACACTAAAATAATATTATTTTTAACGATAATAATACGGCGGCAAGACATGCGCGTCAGACACAAGTTACAAGAGACAAGAGAAGAATGAGTAACTGTTCATCGAGAATATCTCGTACATAAAAAAAGAAAATGTGTAAAAGTGTTCTTCTTCTGTCCGTTTTTCGCGCCGCGATTTTCAAAGTCAATAACTTCCTGCATCTCTGACGGCGCTTCGACAATAAACAAGTTACGTCACAGGTCGTTCATCTTTTACATTCTCGCAACATTATTTGCTAACTGTAGCTGTTGCCGAGCGACTGCTCGATTAGTGAATGATTTAAAATGATAAGGCAATGTTACATTGCCTTCCATGGGAATCTTGGAAATCAGGGAGATTACCAAGATTCACATGTCGCCGTTAACATTATGGGATTGAGTACTTTACAGATTTACATTGATCAAACACAGTATTGCTGTCTTTTGATTATTAGGATTACACAAAGATGGTGATCTCTCATTCATAGACTAAGACAATTCTTAAAGTAAAGGCAAACTAAGACAGTAAACTTAAAAGTTTACAATGGAGATTATACGTTAAACTCATTACAGTCTTTTTTTAACAGAGTTCATAACGACCATCTTTGTGGCCTCAAGTCATTGTCAAGAGCTCATAGGCTCTTTGAACCTGAAAGAAAACACATAGGATTCATCTTTTAATACACACACAATTCTCACACATGGAATTTCTCACACGTGTCAATTTTCCATTGCTCATTAGTTGTCATGATTTTTACGCTTTCATTGTTTGTGTATTTGACAGGTAAGTTAAAATTTGATTCTTCTCCAGGTGAAGCTTATCCCTTGAGAAGTTGGATCGCTACTTTGCGTTCTCCGAGTAGAAAACTTTTCATCAGCTCTGGCAAGCGAGTCTCACTCGGACGTTGCGTACACACCTTACATGTAACAAAAAATATAAATACCCATCAGTCTAAGAACTAAGCTTAAATCAAATTTTAGGACTTGGGATTCATAGGAATTTGACTTTGTCACTATTCGCTTGTGGTTTGGCTGTTCACATTTCATTCACGGGATATAACATTAGCATAGTATGTGATATATTGTGAACTCATATACGAGTCTTTTATTTTAGGAGCGGCTTTCATCGAAAGTCCGTTTCGTCGAACTGCAGCGGGAGTGTTGTGCTACTACATCACTTTAAATTTAACGCGTTTGTTGCGTCGATAGACGTTGGCACTGTCTGATTGTTAGAGCTGAATGGCAACTCTAGGCGCTCACCAGCCTCCTGGCGGTATTTCAGCTTTTCCGCGCACGGTTAACTGAACACGTTGCGTCGATGGTGTTGTGGTATCTTGTGGTTTGCTGAGCTGGTGCGGAGGGACGAGGATTACCAGGAACAGGGACTCGATTGAAACCATCCCTGCCTCCACATTTTCCAGACGACTTTGAAGATTTTAAGATAGGCCAGCGCTCGCAATTTGCAAAGCAGCTAACACACTTGGTTTCCGATGCACTGCACGTAATCACATCACCGCCTTCGGTTACACACCCGGACTATCACTGTCCGTCGGCCTATCTGCACATTTAACACTTTTTGTCTTCATCGTGAATGAAATTATCACTTACTTATAATAACGACGTATTGCTTCGTGTCTGTGGCAGACTTCCAGAGCATTTTAAGCCTTCACTTATACACTACTATGTACACAAATTTTTATTTACTGTTTATAATCAAATAGTTAGTCTCACTTTGAAGCTTGCTAATTGAGAGCTTTGATTATCATGTCCATTTCAATTTCTGTTACTTTGTTGGTAACTATCTTTTACATTTCGCTTTACATAGTTCATCATCTTTCTCTAAGACTAATTATGCTTTTAGTTCACAGTCACACTACATTCGTTTCTCCGATCTGTTAGCAATTATTATTATTGTTATTTTAATTCATTTGAATTGTTCTTTCTATTCATTAGATTTATTAAAGTTATCACTGTCATTTCAACAAAAAATTCCTTTTTACTATATGTGAGGATCAATCAGTCACATTTGATCACCCTCTCACATGAGAACAGAACACCATTCAAGAAAATATTCAAATTCCTTATCGCGATCTCGGTTTGCGTCTCGGATTGACTTTAAAAGGAAAAAAAAAGACATTTCAAAACTAGCTTTTCCCTATTTCGTTCACGCGTTTCCTTTTGAAAATCGTATGCCAAACCAGCCTTCCACGCCAACCGCATTTCTCAATCTGTGACGTCAAGTCTACGGTACGGGTTTAGGCGGGTTAGGATATTTACAAAAATTCAGAAGAAAGGCATAGGTATAATAGTACATAGAGGAGGAAATCTAGCAAACAACTCCTTGTTCCTTATGACTCAGAATTTAATTTTCCTTTGCGCCGTACGTCTGCGTACGCGCTGCACTTACGAACTAGTTGCGTTGTTTTGCCGGCGGTCTTATTCTCGCGTTGACGCCTGCTTGCGCTACACTGCATTGACCTCTATATATGACCTTAAGTCATCATTTCTTTGGCCTTGGCACTTCCGCTCTTATACTTGGTATTTATTTCACTTATGCCTTTGAATGTATCTGACCTGCGTATTGCAATTATAATTAATGCTACTTTGTTTATCCAGCTGAAGGATAGCGCTTTCGTGGTCATGTTGATACTTACAAGTAACTCACATGCTTCGTAAACATTACGTTATTTTAATGCAGAGATGAACCTGTTCCAGATTTCTATGTACATTAGAACCTAATCTAGACATAGCTGACTTAGAAACTAGTTACTTGTTTTCCTTTTTAGTGTGATCAGGAACCAATAATTGTCAAGCGACCCTTGTCCTTGACGAAAACCAATTTCATTTCTCGATCATTGCTCCTCGAACTTAAAAAAATTTCTTACATACTATATTTTATTTTCACTTCTTTAGCATTTCATATCGCAGAAGCCGGCTTGTTAGGCATATCATTCGCTTTATATTTCATTTTTCTCTTAAATATTATGTCCTGAAAACTAAATCTTAAAAACTAGTGTTCGTGGAGTTGATCACTTTCTTTGTTAAATAAGAATTTTTTTATTATTATTTATCAGCTTCCCTGTACTTAAATTATGGCTGAAGATAACATATTTTAAATTATCTGCTGTATAGCAAGACAGACTCACTGTCGTGTAATTTATTCTAAGCATTTTTTTTTTTACGAAGTCAGATCAGTTGTCACTTTGTCACTAGCGGCTAACCTTCTCTTGCCATTATAAAGCTTTCCTTTCGACTTATTCTATAGCATGATATTTTTTAAGATCAGAGTGATGATATAACCCTTTTATTTTTCCATTTGCGGGATCAGAAATCAGATAACAACCTGTGTGCGGTGTACGAAGGATCTCGTAAGGTCCCTCAAAAAGTCTTTGCCATTTTCGATTTTTGCGTAAGAGCAACGATGGTTTAAAGTGTGTTTTTAGGAAGATCTTTTCGCCTACTTTATAAGTTATCACCGTATCTCAGTACAAGTACGTCATGGTTAGTCTCTTCGTCGAAGCGCTCATCCCCATTCTGTCTCACAGCATCACTTTGGGCGGCTGAACTTAGTTTTCCTGCTTGTGTGGTTTTGATTGGCCTTCATCATTAGAAAGTTCGACCAATCTGACATAATGAGAACACTGAGGAACAAAATTACTGTTATGCACAAACCTTGTGTCAAAATGTTGCTGCGTTTGTTCTGGTGTCCAATACATGTTACTGTCTTCCGCATTTGCGAAAAATACAGGGGGATTGTAATGCCTTCGAGGGTCTGATGATTTTTATTATTATTATTATTTCCGGAATTGTTGCTGTGAAATCCACCTTCACACTGTGGTTTGCCGTTAAACTGTGTGTTTCTGTACATTCCCTGCGCTTGATTTTTACCAGGAGCGGAGTTGTATTGGTATGAGTGGGCGTTATCAGCTGTTTGTTGCTGCCCGTAATGTGAGTGTTGGCTGCGCAAGTACGGTGCATTCCATTGCGATCCGCTCTGCTGTTGCCAACCTTTTTGACTGAAACAATTTCCAAACTTCTGCTTGTACGGTTGATTGCCGTACTGGTTACCAGTCGTGTTATACACGGGATTGAATCGGTTGTGTTGATTACGTCTATTCCTTTTGTGCGGATACCCATTGCCTTTATTTCCGTTTTGCCAATCGTTACTATTTTTGTAACCGTTCCCTGGCTTTTCATAGCCGTTACTCTCGTAATGTTGTGGCCAAGAACTGTGCGGAGGAATCCGCGGTTAGCTCTCATGTCCTCATAGATCAGGTCTAGTGAAACTAATATCGACACAAAGGTATCTGGATCATCATCTGGTATGGCTATCAGCTTTTCACGAATCAAAATGGGTAATTTAGACTTGAGAGTCATAATTACATCTTTACTATTGATAGGGTTATCCCAATACCTGATTTTGCCAAGATATTTTTCGAAGTACTTTCTCAGGCTACTATTCCTGGGGTCAAATTGCTCTGCGTTATAGACTTCTTTACGAAGGCGCTTCTGAACACCTTCGCTACAAAATTTGCTGAGGAAACAGTTCTCAAATTCCTCATACGTTTGACACTTATCAACCATTTCAGTTCCCCATATTTCCCATTCGCCACCTATATATCCGGTAACAAATTGGATACGCTGTCTATCAGTCCACGAATTTGGCAAAATGCCAGAGATTCCACGAAGAAAAACAATTGGGTGGATGTTTCGTTTTTCCGGCTTAAAGGTTTGAAAAATTCGATGCTTTATCATGCTTTCTTCCTTCATCATTTTAACTACTGAATCAGATTCTTGGTTTCGGTGACTAACTGGAATATGTGGTGGTGAAGTGTGTTCATTAGATACAACAGGTACTCGGAATTGCCGAAATAATTCATCTTCTTCCTCTGAGGCTAACGAGTTAGGATAATTCGGTCTCTGTATTCGAGAATTACTACTCACTTGTGCCTTCAGGTTATTTAGCTGTTCCGTTATCTCTTGCTTCCAATTTGGTAATTCTTGCTGAAGGGTACGCCTAATGCTACCGAGTTCAGACATTACGGTATCAGCTTCCAGGAGCTGACAAGATACCAAGAGTGGTTGCTTTCGCAGTCTCTACTAAGTCTTTGTTAATTTTATCTTCGACAAATTTGTCCTTTCCAGCAATCCAGTTCTGATACTTTTCTCTAAATTCTCTCTCATGACTATCTAGTCTCTCCTTTACTTTCGTTTCAGTTTCCAGAGTCAAGTTTGACATTCCCTCGGTTAGTTTTTCTACCTGCATAGTTACTCTGTCTAATCTGTGATTAACCGTGGTTACGGTCGAGTCAAGATTCTTGGTTGCGTTTCGGATGTCAGCTGTCTCGCTGTGCATGGTAGCTAAAGTGTCATTCAGTTCGAAAATTATTCCACTTCGCATTTGAGAAACAGCATCCTTAACTTGCTTTGCTACTTCTTTGGCTACGTTTTCTCTAACAGTTTTTATTTCTTCGCTGACTGTAGAAAGTTTATCTTCAATTACTGTAGAAAGTTTATCTTCAAGCGAGGCTAACATTTGTCTATTTTCGTCTTTCATTTGGCGATTTCCGTCCCGCATCATTTGACTTATTTGACTCAGTAGCTGTTTGAATACATCGTCTGTCACTACCCCTGAATTTCTTTCACCTGCCTCCCTTGTAACCGGTATATGGCTACGACTACAAGTGGCAGAAACTATGCTGGCATTGTCTAGTTCGGTACCGGTAACATCAGGGTATGAGGCACCAAAGTCCGTAAGATTTCCCACTTCACTTTCTACAATTGTTTCGATTGGTGCCTCAGCCCTACTACCCTGCGGGACCGTAAGCGACGCGACAATTCACTCGTTTCGTTCTGTTCATTTGAATCTAGTGATGACATTTTATCGTCCGCCATAGCTCATTTATTTACAAACAGTAAGTCAACGAAGTTCGTTTGAGCTACGTCCGTCAGCTGTTGACAGAGATGTAATTTATAGGTTGCGAGTCGGTTGTCACTGCTACGTCACAATATCGGAATGTCGGGAGTTGCACGTCACGAGAACAAGAGACTATTCTGGACCGAAAAGAAAGTATGGCCGCACACTGGTCAAAATAAATGAAAACTAAGGCTGGTCAGCTCCGTGAACAGGCAGCGGACATTTAAAAACAAATGATATGCAATACACTACAATGGAATTTAAACAATACTTAAAGAAATTACCAATCTACTAAATGCAATCTACTGAATTCAAAGCAAAATTTTACTGCAACTACTAAAGATCGTCACAAACTGATTAATGTCAGATAAAAATTAAGGAAGCTTGGCTACGGCTAATGAAATTTTAACTTACGTTACTGATGACTGCCTTCGGCGCTGCAACTAGATTTTCGCACAAATTCGGTTCCAAAAAAAAAAAAAAAAAAACATCTCTCTTCCGTAATTTACTCTGAATATCTCGTATCTTTCGCTCAATGGAAATTTGTATTCGATGGTGTTTCATGCCATGAAACAAATAAAAAGCACAAGATTAGCTACAATTCTTTGTGAATATTCCCTCAATGCGTATCTTACATAAATTTTTATTCCTTTGGGTTTTTTTTATTCAAGTCCCTGTTCGGGCGCCAATTATAACGATATGTTAACGTAATGTGTATACATAAACATACGTTATAAACGTCCCCGTTCGTAGTCGCTAATTATAACAAAATGTTTCTTTTGTGCTGCAACATATAGCTATAATCAGCGGTGGAAATATATTTGCAAACGCCGACCGTGTGCGGCTGCCTCTTGCTGGATCGTCTGATCAGTCGGAAGTTGCACTGCAGAGGAGAGTAAATGCCTATTCAAAATATAATTACTTTTGGATAGCTCAACATGAATTTCCTAAGGGACCGTAGTTTATCATGCAGTAGGGCCTACATTAAAACAGCTTCCACATAATTTAATATTCCTTGCTACGAAGAACCTCGTTTGAGGGTGACTATCTCAACTAATCAGCCATCCCTACCGCATATCGCTCACTGGCAAACATTACCGATCACGATTCAGTGTGAGATTTACAACACACCCGCTGATCAGTGCAAGGTGCATAAACACGTGATTTATCAGCTCTGGAAGATTAGGGAGGAGATAAGCCGACCGGTTAAAACCGATACCGGCATTTAGTTCAGAATCTACGGAATATTTCGGTATTTGTTTGGTCTATTTGGTCTAGGTTATAACAGACGCTTTACATTCTTTTACTAATAAGCGAGTGAAAATACCGAATTATCAATTAGCCATAGCAGCAGAGCAAAAAATTTTCGTTTTTAAATAAACGTTTATAATGAAGTAGTACTTTTTCCCTAAAATCTGCATTGGTTTGAAATATTACGTCAGTAGAGAAAGTGGAGAAGGCGCTGACCTGTTGTAATAACAATGCAGACAGAAATGAGCAACAATCACGCAGCATAAGAATTGGCACAACATTGCTAAGACAGTACGTCCCTGTTGCCGTGTGTCGTTGCTTAAGCGACGTGTGTGTGTGTGTGTGTGTGTGTGTGTGTGTGTACGTAATTTTCTGGCTGCCGTCCCCGGACATCCGTTGCATTGCAGAACGGCACCATCTTAGCCTCTAAAATATTTTTACGAAGCGAAGTATGAACGACAAATAGTGCTTAATTTGCTCTAAGAGATTAAATATTTTTCTACCATTTCTGCGAAATAATAACATAGGAAGGAAAAATATGGTAACACTAAAAAATTTAAAAATTTTTAAATCATTCACCGTACACGATGAAAACAGAAAGTATCTGATTGCTGCCTGTGTCTACCCAGTACATTATGTGCTTGTAGCCATTGCAAAGGGACAAATTACCACGGAAACAGGAGTTCTCCAAACCTCAGTTTTCACCCTTTAGCTCTGACTATTCGTAATCACCAAATAGTGTTATGATCCCCGATCACAACATGATGTTTGAGCAGAGTTTGAAAAAATTTTAATCAGCATGAATAGTGGTGATTTTTAGTAGTACTCACCCTTTCATCACTTTTCGGGAAAGGCAACGAATGCTGGAAAGCCTAAGTTTACTTTTGTTTCCCTATTTAACGTCCCCAAACTGAGAGAGTCAAAGTTTTTCAATCTGTTCGATTTCTGCATTTATTACAGTAAATAACAGGAATGAAAGACTGGAAATTAGTTGCTACAGGTATAGTCACGTTAAATTGGCGAGGAAAAACTTATATAACCGAAACCGGTTGGTTCAGCAAAAACCTACATCCCTAATGGAAACAAATGAGAAAACATTCCCAACAAATGAGTGATAATCTTCTCCTGCCGCTCACTGAAAGAAATGGGGAACGAATTCTCGCCTCAATCTCATACCGCCACCGATTTGAGTTTTTTCTGACTAAATCACAGCGACAACCACCGCTCTTTTCGCTGATCATACGTAACGTGAGATATCGGTAATCACTGTGGTGTAATGGTAATTTTTTTTAAAGCAGACGTAAGAATATTAAGTTCCTTCACATGTCCAGTAAGAAACGACGGAACTGATACCCCCCCCCCCCCCCTCTTTGCGCCCCCCTCCCCCCTCGGCGGTACACAAATCAGGCCACCACACTGTCGCAGAAACAACGAAAAACGCATGCCAAATTTAAACAAACGCAATAGCCACAAGATTGGCGTTCTTTGACAGAAGCTCGAAATTTAGCACGGATTTCAATGCCATATTCTTATAATAGTTTCCACACCGAAACCTTGTCTCGAAACCTTGTCTCGAAACCTGGCACAAAATCCAAAGAGATAGTGATCGTATGTAAGGTTTGCTACCAGGAAGACATTATCAACGCCTGCTCTCCGCTGTAGCAATGGAAATACTATCGATGACGGTGCTGTAAAGCAGAGTTACTGAACATAACCTTCGGAAATTCCTTCACCAAAAAAGCCGAAGAAAATATTCCAAAATTCGAACTGAGAACAGTTGCCAGCACGAGTAATTTAGAAGTAGATATCCTCAGAGGAGTGAAGCAACTTAGATCAGTTAATAAAAGCAATTATTCCGATCCAGACTGTATGCCAATTAGGTTCCTTTCATAGTATGCTGATGCAACAGCTCCGTACTTACCAACCACATACAACCGTTCGCTGGACGGAAGATCCGTATCCAAAGACAGGAAAGTTGCACAGGTCACACTAATATTCAAGAAAGGTAGTAGGAGTAATCCACTTCATTACAGGCTCATATCATTAAAGTCGATATGCAGCAGGATTTTCGAACATATATTGTGTTCGAACATTATGAACTCCCTCGAACAGTCAACACGAATTTAGAAAGCGTAATTTTGAAACATAGCTGTCTCTTTACGCGAACCAAGTTTTGAGTGTTATTGACAACGGATTTCAAACTGATTCCGTATTTGTAGATTTCTAGAAGGCTTTTTGACTGTACCACACAACCGACTTGTACTGAGATTGCGTGCTTGCGGAATATCGTCTCAGTTATGTAACTGCATTCGTGATTTCCTACGACAGAGGACACAGTTCGTAGTACTTGAAGGAAATTGGTCGAGTAAAATAGATTTCTGACGTTCCCCAAGGTAGTGTTATACTCCCTTTCCTATTCCATAACTATGTAAACGATTTGGGACAGAATTTAAGCAAAGTTAATTTGTAGATGACGCTGTCGTTCATCGACTAATAAAGTCATCATAAGATCAAAACAAATTGCAAAACGATTCAGAAAAGATATCTGAATAGTGCGAAATTTGGCAATTGATCCTAAATAACGAAAACTGTGAGGTCATCCACGTGAGTGCCAAAAGAAATTCGTTTAACTTCGGTTACACGATAAATCAGTCAAATTAAAAGGCCATAAATTCAATTAAATACCTAGTAATTACAATTACGAACGACTTAAATTGGAAGGAACACATAGAATATATTGTGGGGGAAGGCTGACCGTGACTGCGTTTTATTTGCAGCACACTTAGAAAATTATTATTTAGCGTATGGCTAATACAGAATCATGAAATTAAATTACATATACATATGTACATATTGACACACAAGAAACTTAAGTTTGTCTTTACAACTGAATATCCAGTCCTTCAATCCAGCGCACTGCATCTGGAGTTGCTAGCAGGAAGTCCTCTTTGGCGCTGTGATAGGCTCGAATCCTGCATTCACTGACAATGTGGTGAACAGTCTGGTATAGAGCCCCGCAGTCACAGGCTGGATCGGGCAGCTTCTTCCACTTACAGAGAGCATCCCTGCATCGGTCATGGCCGGTGCGGATTCTGTTGAGAGTAGTCCAGGTCTTGCGTGGTAGGTCGAATCCACTTGGAAGTTTAGTGCCTGAGAAGATGTTATGCAGGTGCACATCTGTCACTGCTTCCCACCGACCTTTCCATTCCTCAAGAGGTTTGAAATCCTTAGCAACCATGTCAGCAGCAATGCACAGAGTTGGATGACGTGATTTAAGTCTCTTACGATTTAAAAGTAGCAGGTCGCTATGCACGGGTAAGTTAGAATTCCTGGAGATCCTGTGGAATTCTCTCGTATGGGCAGCACATCTGCGAAGATCAAGAGGCATTATACTGGTTAACAGTGGAAGCCAATAAACTGGAGTAGATCTGATTGCGACAGATATTATGTGCATTGTCGTATTCAGCTGGGTATCAACAAGCCTTGTATGATGACTGTTCATCCAAACAAGTGCACAATACTCAGCAATTGAGTATACCAAGCCCAGATCTGAAGATCGCAGAGTGGTTGCTGAAGATCCCCAGGTAGTTCCGCATAGCTTATGGAGGATGTTGTTTCGAGTCCTCAGCTTTTGAGCTAAGTTAAGAAGGTGTTGTTTGAAGCATAGCGTACGATCCAGGATGACACCAAGATATTCTGGGTTCCAATTGTGACGAAGAATTCTGCCTCTGAAACTTACTTCCAGTTTTACATTCGCCAACCGGTTATTCAGATGGAAGCAACACACTTCTGTTTTACTCACACTGGGTTGGAGTCTCCAGATTTTGAACTAATTATCTAATGCAGACAGGTCATTGGCTAGTATCTCTTATGTTCTCTTCATTTCCTGATCTCCTGAGTCAGGTCATCGGCATAGCAGTATTTTCCGGACGAAGTGTCAGGTAGAGCAGGTAGATATAGGTTGAACAGTAAGGGTGACAGAACTGATCCTTGAGGCCATCCGTTGTTCAGCTTCCTTTCCTTACTTATATTGCTTCCAGTGATTACCTGGACCTTCCGATCACTTAGCATGCTGCTAATCAGTCGAGCCATTGTTCTGCAGGGTATGATGCGGAGAAATTTCTAGATAAGGCTTTCCGTCCACAAAGTGTCGAAAGCGGTAGTTAGATCAACAAATGCCACAGATGTTTTCTGCTTCATTTGGTATCCTGACTCTATGAAGGATGTGAGAGACAATACTTGGTCGCAGCAGCTACGCCCTGCTCTAAAGCCTGCCTGATCAACTGGGACGTTCTCTAGGATAGCGCTACTTATTCCGTTATATATTAGCCTTTCAAAAAGCTTGTAGCAGCAGCTAAGTAGGGCAATGGGGCGATAGCTTTCTACCTTGTTGCTGGGATTGCCAGGTTTCAGAATAGATATTATCTTCGCCTTTTTAAACTCCAATGGAGGTTGAGCAGTCAGCAGGATGTCAGTGAAGAATTCTGCCAGACATTTCTTAGCTTTTCCTCCCATATGGATCAAGAATTCTGGATAGATACCATCGAATCCAGGCGCCTTAAGAGGTTTGAGGTCCTTCAGACTAGAGTCAATGTCTGAAAGGGAAGGGAGGGGTATACTCAGGTGAGAGAGTTGCCTTCTTTTTCAGGTCACGAAGCTGTTGTCTGATATGTCTTGTATGTTTCTTGTGAGGAGGTACTCTTGAGGTTGTAATGATGTGGGAAACAATTTGGTCTGGAGTTACTTCGGATTTTTTTCTGTATGCTGGGACACTTCCTCCCAGTTTTCTCAGAAGACTCCATGCTTTCCTACTCGAGTGGGTAAAGTCCATATTTTCGATTGTTTCTGCCCATTTCTGCCTCCAAGACATATCCAAGCTGGACAATAGTTCTGTAGCTATCTGTGGATCACCACTTTGCTGGAAGTGTTGGTACAATGTTTCACTTTCGGCATTCCAACCTGGAACATTTTTTTTTTAGATATCCTCTTGACATACACTTTTTAGCTGTTGCTGTTACAGCACCAATGAAGCGTTGATAGTTATTATGTGATGGAGGTATCGATCGAATGGTCATATCCAGTTCCACTGAAAACTTTATCCAGTCAGCTTTCTGGAAATACCATCAAGCATGCGGAGTTGATCGTATGACAGGATCCGTGCAACCAATTTGTATTGTTACAGGTCTGTGTTGGCTGTGAGGAAAGGCATCTATCACTTTCCTTGTGGTGTTGATGGGAAAGCTAGTTTCGTTGCAGCTAACAAAGCATAGGTCAGGATTTGAATCCTTGTGCCAAGCAGCTGACGTTAAAGTGCCTTGATCTTTGGCATCAAACACTAGATGAAGATTATTCTCTCCGATCCATTCTGCAAGGACGCTCCCATTTTCATCATTTTGAGAGTACTTCCAAGGTTCATGGTGACTATTGAAGTCTCCTATGTAAATTGCAAGATCAAGATGTTCTGCTGTGTGTAGGACAAAATCGGGCCATGTTGTTTTGGATGGTTTGTAAACATTTGTAATAGTAATGCCGTGCAATTGTATGTCAACAGTATATATATATATATATATATATATATATATATATATATATATATATATATATATATATATATATATATATATATATATCTGCCTCCACACTTACAGAAATCAGTGAAGCTTCGTTTATGTTGTTACAGACATACGTAGCAATTCTGTACAACTTGTGGTAAGTTACACCAAGTGCAGAATATCCAGGAATTCGACCTCAGCTTTGTAATATTTCTTCACTGGAAACACGACTTTCCTGAATGGAGACGACATCGATATTGTTGTCCAGCAAAAAGTTTGACAGGTAGTCACACTTTGCCTTGCTAATGCTTTCGATATTGAGTTGAAGGAGTCTGATAGTTGGTCCAATGTTTCTTGTTAATGGGCTCTGAAAAGAACTGTTTCTGTTACTTAGTTGATATGTCATTGCCAGGAGATCGTATGGACAATGTGGCTGCCTGTAATCACTGTTTTTCAATTAGCACCACCCAGGAGGCACGTGTAGGGTATTTTAAGGTTAAACCTACGGACGTGAGCAATATAACCTCTTACTTAGAAACTGTAACAGATCTGCTAAGGAGACTGCCTACACTATGCTTGCCGTCCTCTTTATGATACTGCTGCGCCGTGTGGGATCCTTACCTGGTAGGACTGATGCAGTACATCGAAAAAGTTCAAAGAAGGGCAGCAGGTTTTATATTATCGCTAAATATGGGAGAGAGTGTCACGGAAATGATACAGGATTTGGGCTAGACATCATTAAAAGAAAGGCGTTTTTCGTTGCGATGGAATCTTCTCAAGAAATTTCGATCACGAACTTTCACCTCTGCATGTGAAAATATTTTGTTGGTGTCGACCTCATAGCGAGAAAAGACGATCATAATAAAATAAGGAAATCAGAGCTCGCGCGGAAAGATGTAGGTGTTCATTTTCTATGAGAGCTTTTCGATAATGGAATAACTGAGAATTATGAGCCGTGGTCGGCTCGGATAGAGCCCGCTGCATCGAAGTAATCGACCCGGTCGTACCGAAGATCTTTGGGTAACGTGCCTCACGACCCTCGTCTCTGGCCGCGTGAGGGCGTTGCGGCGGAGCCTACGGGGGAAGTATGTGGGTCGTCCGCTGGCAGGGCGCATGCACGGATGTGCTGCCTTGGGAAGAAGTTTTGTTTTCTGCTCTCCATGGCACTGACCGTTTCGGAGTTCATTCGTTGCTGGCGTCAGGACAATTTCAACTCTCAGCAATACAAGTTCACCAGAGGGGCTGCTCGCCGGTCGTCGTTAACGGCGAGGATTTGCGTTTGTAAACACTGAAGGCTGCGCCTGCTCATATCTAGTTTGCTCCCGACCATGCTCCGATTACAGCCATACGCCGGCAGTAATTGCCCTGCTCTTTCTCCGTGACCTGTTGGTGATATTGCTCACTCTGAAACAAACTCCGTCTACGCTTATGTACGCTCAGTTATGTTTTCTGGTCATGATCTATTGTCTATTGAAGTAATCTCTCGGCACCCGAACAGGCCATGAGGGCCTAACGGTACCGATGGTACCGGCCGGCTGCCGTGTCGTCCTCAGCTCACAGGCGTCACTGGAGGCGGATGTGGAGGTCCATGTGCTCGGCACACCGCTGTCCCGTCCATAGGTCAGTTTACGAGACAGGAGCCGATACTTCTCAATCAAGTAGGCATTAGAATAACCAGTGCGGCGTATAGGCTAATTTGTAAGCGATAAAGTGTCCTGCTAACTCTTTTAATTCGGTTATCAGCTTTTAGGCAGAAGGCTTTCACGCTTTGCAGATTGCTTGATCAATTTGAACAATCTTAGGAACGGCCTCATACACAAAGGCAACTGTGGTTTAAGGCTCTAGTCGTAAAGTACACAAATGTAAACAGACGTAAGGAACAGATTTACACACAAGCACTGTAAGCAAGTTGAAAATCAGCGGATTCACTCACAGGATATGCAAGAGGTACAACAGCTAACCCGCTCTGGAAGGGACAGAACATAGAGGCACAAATGATTGAGAATTTCTTGCTCAGCACTGCCAACTAACAGGCTAGTGTCACGCATGAACTGCTACAGTATAAACCTAAGTCGGGAACATAGAGTTGTGAAAGTTCATTATAGGGCCAATCACCTTCAAGTATGGTTCTCGTTGTAGCGGAGAATATCAAATTAAATTAAGGCTGTTGCCAGCCAGGGTGGCCGAGCGGTTCTAGGTGCTACATTCTGGAACCGCGCGACCGCTCTGGTCGCAGGTTCGAATCCTGCCTTCCGGCATGGATGTGTGGTGTCCTTAGGTTAGTTAGGTTTAAGTAGTTCTAAATTCCAGGGGACTGATGACCTCAGAAGTTAAGTTCCATAGTGCTCAGAGCCATTTGAACCATTAAGGCTGCTGTACAGCGCCATAAGTAGGAGAAAAATGGTCTGTAGTGATCGCGGAGGCCAGTAACCATCGGAAACAGAAAGTAATCGACATCAAACGCTCCAAATGGGGTAGTCGTGCAGAGCCGGCTTGGAGGGGATTTTCGAACCATGTGCGATAATTTCAGGAGCCTCTTTCCCTCTTCTCACACACGAAGACAGAATTCTACAGTATTTTAATCTCTTAATCATTCCTCAAAGATATCTTCTTTAACATATCGACGGTGGGCAACGAAAATCTCGTAACATCGTCCGTCTCTGAAAACTCGTATTTCCAGTAACCAGTACCGCTATAATCAAAGAGAGATTTGTAAGTGCTTGGATTTATCTCCGTCTGTTTGTGAAAAATCGTAATTCCAGTAACCAGTAACTCTAAAATAAAAGAGAGATTTGTAACTGCACTGATTTCTCATTCGTGTCAGCAGCTACACCTCTACTAGACAGTCACATACACTAAATAGTCAAAGAAACTGGTACACTTACCTAATATTGTGTAGAGCCCTGCTGAGCACGCAGAAGTGCCGCAGCACGACGTGGCATGGGCTAGACAAATGTCTGAAGCAGTGTTGGAGGTAATAGACAACATGAATCCTGCAGGGCTGTCCATAAATCCATAAGAGCACGAAGGGCTGGAGATCTCTTCTGAACAGGACGTTGCAACGTATCTCACATATGCTCAATGACGTTCATTTCTGGCGTGTTTGGTGCCCAGTGGAAGTGTTTAACACAAAAGACTGTTCCGGGAGCTACTGAGCAGTAGTTCTGGACGTGTGGGGTGTCGCATTGTACTGCTGGAATTGTCGAAGTGCGTCGAAATGCACAATGGATTCAGGTGATCAGACACGTTGCTTGCATACGTGTCACCTGTCAGAGTCGTACCAGACATATCAGGGGTCCCATATCACACAAACTGCACACACCCCACACCATTACATAGCCTCCACTAGCTTGAACAATCCATGGATTCAGTATAATATCTACATATCTGTACACATCCATCCGCTCAATACAATTTGAAAAGAGATTCGTCCGACCAGGCAACATTCTTCCAGTCATCAACAGTCCAATTTCGGTGTTCACAAGCCCAGGCGAGGCGTAAAGCCTTGTATCGTGCACTCATCAAGGGTACACAAGTGCTCCCACACTTGGAGGATCTTTTTCCAGCTGCAGCGATGTCGGAGATTTGACGTTTTACCAGGTTCCTGATGTTCTCGGTGCAGACATACTGACATGATGCTGAAACAATACACCAAGGCTGTGTGAGGTAGCCACGTGGTCTGGACGCCTTGCCACGGTTCACATGGGTCTCCCCGTCGGCGGTTCGAGTCCTCCCTTGGAAATGGGTGTGAGTGTGTTGTCCATAGCCTAAGTTAGTTTAAGTTAGATTGAGTATTGTGCAAGCCTAGTCACGGATGAGTTCAGCAGTTTGGTCCCAAAGGAACTCATCACAAATGTACCAATACGCTGATGAGCGAAAATATTATGAGCTCCTGCTTAATAGCTTGTTTGTCCATCTGTGGAACGAAATGCATCACTTATTCTACGTATCAGGGATCTGGCAGTTTTTTGGTAGGTTTGTGGAGGTAGGCCGATGTGGCATCATATGTCTATGCACAGGTCATGCAATTTGCGTAAAACGTGGGACGCCCATCTGGGTACGAGCTGATGGTGGCATATAGCGACCGAGATGGGTTTCATAGGATCCACATCAGGCGAATCTGGTCTCCGAGACATCCACTTGAGTTCACCATAATGCTCCTCAAACCGCTGTACCATGGTCATGGCTCGAAGGCAGGGACAGTTAGTATTGCTGGAAGATGACATCGCCATCGGGGAGGACATCAAGCATGAACAGATGCAGTTGGTTCGTAGGTGTTAGTGTGTCTTCGATTACTGCTACAGGTCCACTGTAAGTGCAGGAGAATGTCTCCCCTAGCGTAACATTGTTCCCACCAGCCTGCGTCGCTGGCCTGCTGCACGTTTCGAGCCGCCTCGATGACGGAGTTTGTGGAGACGACTAGCGACCCAGTGTAGATAAAATGTGATTCACCCGAAGAGCAGACACTCTGTCACTGATCGACGGTCGAATCCCAATGTTCCCATGTCAACAGCAATCGTAATTGACGATGTCGTTGAGTCAACATATTAACATGTTGCACAGCTCCACTTTCTACGTTGTAAAATGAATGGTGTGCTCTGAAACGCTTGTGCATGCTCCAGCATTGTGCTCTATCGGCAGGGATGCCACACATCAGCATCTATCCTGCTTTACAGAGCAGACATGCCTCCAAACCCCACACTATGTGAAGAGTCGTGGATGCCAATCAATTTGGTGCCTCATGGCCATTTCACTGTCCTGCTACCTGTTTCCATAGATTCTCACAACAGTAGCACATTGTGGTGTCACCGCCAGACGCCACATTTGCTAGGTGGTAGCCTCTAAATCGGCCGCGGTCCGTTAGTATACGTCGGACCCGCGTGTCGCCATTATCAGTGATTGCAGACCGAGCGCCGAAACATGGCAGGTCTGGAGAGACTTCCTAGCACTCGCCCCAGTTGTATAGCCGACTTTGATGGCGATGGTTCACTGCCTACTTAGTTCTCAATTGCCGAGACGATACACGCCTGGAAATTGAAATAAGAACACTGTGAATTCATTGTCCCAGGTAGGGGAAACTTTATTGACACATTCCTGGGGTCAGATACATCACATGATCACACTGACAGAACCACAGGCACCTAGACACAGGCAACAGAGCATGCACAATGTCGGCACTAGTACAGTGTATATCCACCTTTCGCAGCAATGCAGGCTGCTATTCTCCCATGGAGACAATCGTAGAGATGCTGGATGTAGTCCTGTGGAACGGTTTGCCATGCCATTTCCACCTGGCGCCTCAGTTGGACCAGCGTTCGTGCTGGACGTGCAGACCGCGTGAGACGACGCTTCATCCAGTCCCAAACATGCTCAATGGGGGACAGATCCGGAGATCTTTCTGGAGAAGGTAGTTGACTTACACCTTCTAGAGCACGTTGAGTGGCACGGGATACATGCGGACGTGCATTGTCCTGTTGGAACAGCAAGTTCCCTTGCCGGTCTACGAATGGTAGAACGATGGGTTCGATGACGGTTTGGATGTACCGTGCACTATTCAGTGTCCCCTCGACGATCACCAGAGGTGTACGGCCAGTGTAGGAGATCGCTCCCCACACCATGATGCCAGGTGTTGGCCCTGTGTGCCTCGGTCGTATGCAGTCCTGATTGTGGCGCTCACCTGCACGGCGCCAAACACGCATACGACCATCATTGGCACCAAGGCAAAAGCGACTCTCATCGCTGAAGACGACACGTCTCCATTCGTCCCTCCATTCACGCCTGTCACGACACCACTGGAGGCGGGCTGCACGATGTTGGGGCGTGAGCGGAAGACGGCCTAACGGTGTGCGGGACCGTATCCCAGCTTCATGCAGACGGTTGCGAATGGTCCTCGCCGATACCCCAGCAGCAACAGTGTCCCTAATTTGCTGGGAAGTGGCGGTGCGGTCCCCTACGGCACTGTGTAGGATCCTACGGTCTTGGCGTGCATCCGTGCGTCGCTGCGGTCCGGTCCCAGGTCGACGGGCACGTGCACCTTCCGCCGACCACTGGCGACAACATCGATGTACTGTGGAGACCTCACGCCCCACGTGTTGAGCAATTCGGCGGTACGTCCACCCGGCCTCCCGCATGCCCACTATACGCCCTCGCTCAAAGTCCGTCAACTTCACATAAGGTTCACGTCCACGCTGTCGCGTCATGCTACCAGTGTTAAAGACTGCGATGGAGCTCCGTATGCCACGGCAAACTGGCTGACACTGACGGCGGCGGTGCACAAATGCTGCGCAGCTAGCGCCATTCGACAGCCAACACCTCGGTTCCTGGTGTGTCCGCTGTGCCGTGCGTGTGATCATTGCTTGTACAGCCCTCTCGCAGTGTCTGGAGCAAGTATGGTGGGTCTGACACACCGGTGTCAATGTGTTCCTTTTTCCATTTCCAGGAGTGTAGTTTAGCATAGCGTTCAGCTACGTCATTTGCTACGACCTAGCAAGGCGCCATTATCAGTTACTATTGATATTGTGAACTATGTGCCGTCAAGAGCGACGTTCATCATTAATGGATTAAAGTTAAGTATTCCACCAGCTACGTCCGTTGTTTCTAGATTCTAATTTCCTTGTCCTGTTCCAGACTTCACGCCAGCCTGCGTCAGCTAAAACGCGTGCCTTTCGGCCTCCTCTGGTAACATGGTGTTGGCTCTCCTGCCAACCACAAAACACATGATCATTCGAGTAGCTTTGCCGTTTTCGATATACTCGTTCACAGGCTCTGCCCTTTGCCAAATTCGCTTATGTAAATGGATTCCCGCATTTGTAGTCCACATCTTCGCCAGGGTAATGACCTGTCCGTGTCTGGTGGGCTTACATACACTATGTGATCAAAAGTATCCGAACACCACACAAAACTTACGTTTTTCATATTAGGTGCACTGTGCTGCCACCTACTGCCTGGTATTTCATATCAGCGACCTCAGTAGGCATTACACATAGTGAGAGAGCAGAATGGGGTGCTCCACAGAACTTAAGGACTTCGAACGTGGTTAGGTGACTGGGTGTGACCTGTGTCATATGTGAGGCCTATCTGGCAGAATTGTCACGCTGCTAATGGGGAAAAGTTGCCTGTGGTAGGGGAAGTGCAGGATGGCCTATCAATCTGTGATTTTATATGGCCAGTTACCTTGTTGGTGGTTAAGGGGTTAGACATACCCTTACTACTGGGCTGCGATTTCATTCAGCATACCAGGTTGGTATTAGACTACGCTTGTCGCACATTAAGCTTTAAGTTCAGACCGGAGGAAAAGATAGCAATGCGTACATGTGATCATTCTAACTTGGTCAGTATGGTGGGCAGCAAAACCAACAGGTTTCAGGTTAGTCACCTTCCTCATAATCACACTGCTCAGTTAATAGAATTGTTAGATGAGTTTCCCGATGTGCTTTCTGAGAAATTTGGTGTAGCTAGCCTTACTGAATATCACATTCATTTGTATGATGGGCTACCGGTTCTGCAGTCGCCGTATAGACTTTTCCGTCCCAAAATGAGAATCGTAAAGGAAAAATTGAACACGGTGTTGCAGGATGGAGTTATCACACCGTCAGCCTCGTCTTAGATTTCACCAATATTTCTTGTTCCTTAAGTCGGCGGTAAGGATTATAGACTTGTAGTTGATGATCGATTATTCAATAAGAGAGTTATCTTCGAATCCATTCCTTTACCCGATAATCATATTTGTTTTACGTGATCTTCAGGGGCGAGATGGTTCACTGTTCTTGATCTTAATCAAGCTTATCATCAGATTCCCCTTAGTGAGGAATCAAAACATGCTACCGCATTCTGCACTGACTGGTATCTCTTTGAATTTAACAGAGTTCCCTTTGGTTTGGCTTCCAGGGGCTGCAGTATTGTCGCGCTGCTTGGAACGTGTTTTGGGAGATTTAAAATTTAAGTGTGTGTACAACTATCTGGATGATGTTGTGGTGTATAGCAAGACCTTCGAAGAACACCTGTCCCATCTTGAGCAGGTGCTGTGTAGATTTCGTTCCATTGGATTGACCGTTAAGCTGGCCTAGATTACTCTTGCTAGACTCCTAGTTTCTTTTGTAGGCTACCTTGTCTCAGGCGATGGAGTTACAACTGATCAAGAGCGGACCAGTCAGATTAAGAAATTTCCGCCCCCAATGACAAAGAAGCAGATGCGAGTTTCATTGGCATGGTGAACTATTTTCACAGGTTCGTCACTAATTTTGCACAGTTGGGTGCCCCTCTCAATGACTTGCGAATGAAAGGCCAAGAGTTTACCTGGGCAGACAGCCAACAAAGTGCTTTCGAGGCTATTAATACCGCAATTGTGAACCCTCCCATTTAGGCAGTTCCCGATTTCCAGAAACGTTTTGTAGTCCAAACAGATGCTTCCAATGCCAGGATAGCAGCCGTCCTTCTTCAAGACGATGAGGGTGTGAAGCACCCCTTGCCTTTGCTTCAAGGAGGCTCACCGCTACAGAGTTAAACTATTCTGTTTATGTGTGTGAGGCTCTTGGAGTGCTCTTCGCCTTGGAGAAATTTCGATTTTATGAAGCATTGAGTTGAGCCCGAGCTCCATCTCGAAAAACCGGAAGGCTTGATAAGTGGGCCGTCCGTATTTCCGCCTTTTTTCTTAAGGTGCGTGATATTAAAGGCTCCAACAATCAGGCAGGTGACGCCCTAAGCAAGATGTTTAGTGAAGACCCCGAACGTCAGCAAGGGGGAGAGCATGACTCCAGTAGTTAAGTGGTGATTAGCGTCCTCACAGAGGTCCCTCAATTATTCATTGACCTTAAAACCAAGCAGAATTAGGATCCACATATGGGTCCGATCAAGTGGAAGGGCACTGTTGGCGAAGGCCTGCCCAGTTACTCTTTAAGAGGTTGGCAAGACTGGAGATGTTAGGATTTGCTCACCACTTGATTTAGTTTCATCTCTCTTTCAGTATTTCCACAATTTTGTACTAGGAGCGCACCTCAGGCTCTATAAAACTTTGGCCAAGTTGGAGACCCATGTGACATGGCGTTCTCTGTACCATGATTTGCAGCAGTCAGTGTGACAATTGTAGAAGGAGCAAGGCCAGCCAGTTCTCAAAGAGATCAGCGACCAATGGATAAGACGTTTATCGACTTTGTAGGACCTATGCCTAGAACTAAGGGAGGGTACCGTTCCATCTTCGTACCTGTGGATGACATTCCGCATTTTGTATGGTCGCTGCCCAGTACTGGGATCACTGCGAGTATAACCACATGTCATCTGACCCGTATTTTTTCATGGTTTGCCCCCCCCCCAAAAAAAAACAACTTGTTAGCAATAACGCACCTGCCTTTTTGTCAAGAGAGTTTAAGCAGTTCTGCTTCTGTAGTGGAATCCGACATATTACGACTACCCGTTACTATGCGCAATCATCCTCGGCACAAAGGGTTAACCATAACCTAAAACCAGTGCTTGTAATTTACCACGCGAAATCCCCCAGTAGGTGGGATACTACACTCCCGAGGTTAAATATTGCGTTCAACAGGGCCCAGTATGAAACTTCTAGGGCACTTTCGTGTGAGTTAATGTTGGCATGTCCAGTCAGTTTGCCCGTCTCCAATCTTGGGAAGATCAATGATTTGTTGCCGTTTTCCATTATTCCTGATACCATTAGGGAAAATTCGTAATGTGGTAGAAACAATATGTAGTTAGCCCATAGTCGGCAAGCCCAATGTTATAACCAGGGCAGAAGGGCATCTGAGGCTAAGACTGGGAACAAGTTTTTTATTAAGAACATCACTGGTCGGAATGCTCGTGGTATTTGTGCAGTGTAACTTGGGGCCATGTGTCGTCACCAGTTATTTGTTAGTTAAGGAGCTTGCAATGGGCAAGAGGTTCAGAGCGCACCTTAGTCAAATCAGGTCTGTTAGATAAGTATATTTTCCTTCTTTCAGTGGTGGTAAGACAAAAGGGGAGGGGGCTGGTCAGGTCTGAGTGGAAGAGGTTGAGGCGTGGTGCACCTTTTCTGGCACAAAAGCTCTTTGGTACGTCTATCGATTACCCGGCTGTACTACGATCTTTGAACCTGTTGTGATCTGGCGAAGAGTATTTGCGGTCGACGAGTTGGTCGTCAGACTCCCTAAGAGGCGCTAGGACATGCTTGAGGGGAAGAAGGAGCAAAACAAGCGGGTTCGTCCAGCAGCAGTGCAGCCGTTCTATCTCGCAGGACAGTTGCGAGTTTGTGGTGCGCTTGCCTGATGTCAACTCCGAGCGCTGCTCGTCGCATTGCTTTGGTGTCCGTTTTCTCAGACAGACCCATTCCTCGAAACCATCTCGAATGGCGCTGTCCATCAAAGGTGTAAGTGGTTTTGGTGCCTTCGTTCCGTGGAACTATTTGAGTTGTAGTGATTCTCACTTGTTGGTTGGTTGCCCTAATGTATGTGTTGTTCAAGTAAGAGCAGCTGGCAAGGTGTGTGATGACATGGAGACCAGCAGTCACTACTTCCTTTAAGGAAATCAGCGTCCCCAAAATACACTCCTGGAAACGGAAAAAAGAACACATTGACACCTGTGTGTCAGACCCACCATACTTGCTCCGAACACTGCGAGAGGGCTGTACAAGCAATGATCACATGCACAGCACAGCGGACACACCAGGAACCGCGGTGTTGGCCGTCGAATGGCGCTAGCTGCGAAACATTTGTGCACCGCCGCCGTCAGTGTCAGCCAGTTTGCCGTGGCATACGGAGCTCCATCGCAGTCTTTAACACTGGTAGCATGCCGCGACAGCGTGGACGTGAAGCGTATGTGCAGTTGACGGACTTTGAGCGAGGGAGTATAGTGGACTTGCGGGAGGCCGGGTGGACGTACCGCCGAATTGCTCAACACGTGGGGCGTGAGGTCTCCACAGTACATCGATGTTGTCGCCAGTGGTCGGCGGAAGGTGCACGTGCCCGTCGACCTGGGACCGGACCGCAGCGACGCACAGATGCACGCCAAGACCGTAGGATCCTACACACTGCCGTAGGGGACCGCACCGCCACTTCCCAGCAAATTAGGGACACTGTTGCTACTGGGGTATCGGCGAGGACCATTCGCAACCGTCTGCATGAAGCTGGGCTACGGTCCCGCACACCGTTAGGCCGTCTTCCGCTCACGCCCCAACATCGTGCAGCCCGAGGCACACAGGGCCAACACCCAGCATCATGGTGTGGGGAGCGATCTCCTACAATAGCCGTACACCTCTGGTGATCGTCGAGGGGACACTGAATAGTGCACAGTAGATCCAAACCGTCATCGAACCCATCGTTCTACCATTCCTAGACGGGCAAGGGAACTTGCTGTTCCAAAAGGACAATGCACGTCCGCATGTATCCCGTGCCACTCAACGTGCTCTAGAAGGTGTAAGTCAACTACCCTGGCCAGCAAGATCTCCGGATCTGTCCCCCATTGAGCATGTTTGGATGAAGCGTCGTCTCACGCGGTCTACACGTCCAGCACGAACGCTGGTCCAACTGAGGCGCCAGGTGGAAATGGCATGGCAAACCGTTCCACAGGACTACATCCAGCATCTCTACTATCGTCTCCATGGGAGAATAGCAGCCTGCATTGCTGCGAAAGGTGGATATACACTGTACTAATGCCGACATTGAGCATGCTCTGTTGCCTATGTCTATGGGCCTGTGGTTCTGTCAGTGTGATCATGTGATGTATCTAACCCCAGGAATGTGTCAATAAAGTTTCCCCTTCCTGGGACAATGAATTCACAGTGTTCTTATTTCAATTTCCAGGAGTGTATATAGTAACTGTAAGGTATTGACGATATGAGGTCATAGTCTAATTGTAGTTTTCTGCATACCAAGCTTACACAATTGGCAGTTGCATTGGAGACCTATGCAATGAAATTAAAGTGCACAAAATATAGTTTTTTTGTGAAGTTGTCCATTTGAATAATGTGATATTGAAATTATTTCCGTTTCATCTTTGTAGACATTGTGGTAGTTAATAATACGTGCAAATATTGTTTGGCAAACTATGAGAGTGTAAAAGTCTTATACTATTTTACAGCATTGCATTTGTGTACAAGCCTTAGTTTAAACGTTTTACAGTATTGATATTGCTACAAAATTTAAGTCGTTTCTATTGAAGGCACTCATTGTTTTTTTAACTTACACTGTTTATTCATTTCTATTATTAATTGATGTTTGCTTGGTGTTTTCCGTGTTTTCTGAAGTGTTTATGTTCCAGTTTTCTGCTAGTTGGGGTGTGTGGGAGCGACGCCACATTCCGCTTCGGTGCCCTGGCACTTAGCTGTTTTCTTGGACGGTTGGTCAGCTGCTTCCGTCATTTTAAGTTAAGTCACATTTTGTCCATTGCAGGCTGGCATCACTGACCATTTGACAAACATTTAACATCTCTCACATATATTAAAAAAAATAGATTTGCCAGCCAATTAATTATATTAAGTGTGACGTAATGTGCTGCTTGTTTATTGCTAAAAAGATTTTATCTGAGCCACCTTTTTAAATTACTTCAGATTGTAATTTATTGTTCATTAAGTAATTCTAATTTGCTCCCTGTTTGAGATGATAGCTGTTTCTCATTTTGTATATTGTTTTTAAGATGGCGATGTGCTGATTGTATATTAGCTGTTTCATAAATGTAGTCTTGAATGAATTGTTAATGCATTGGTCTGCTACTTGTTGTATTTAAGGAGTGACACTATAGGGGATTTGATCTTCCATGTTAATCCCGGCTTCCTAAGACACAAATGACATGTGATAAATGATCTTTTGGCATTATACATATCTTTAATTTTAACAGAATCATTTTAGAAGGTAATTCCCTACTTGTTTAAAAGTAGATACCAATCCTACACTTTTGCCACCACAAAAGTTAAGTTTGAGGAGTACTGTGCATGTACATTCAAGCACTTCCAGCCGGAAGTCGGCCGTACCCTTTCAAAGGAACCACCCCAGCATTTGCCTGGAGCGATTTAGGGAAATCACGGAAAACCTAAATCAGGATGGCCAGACACGGGATTGAACCGTCATCCCCCCAAATGCTTACTCAAGTACTACCACAGTTCCTCACTCCTGTTTTCCACTTTAGCCATCGGGGTAACCTAGTCTATGCACAATTCTTCACCTCCCATGCTTCATTTTACGCAAGAATGTTAATATCTTAAACTCACAGACTGTCAACATTTACTATTGGAATGTACTACATAGGCGAAATAAAAATACCCCAATTGAATATTAATTACATTTTATTCAGTACTGTTTTACTTAAATATCAACAACACACTACAAAAATCAAAATAAACAGACAACACTCCCATTTACTGTAAATCTCAAGTAACAACACCTTTATCATTGAGAGAGGCACAACTGATCATAAAATACAGCAGATCACAGTAATAGTAACATGATAATTACATAACTAAGCAAAACTAATATGAACTACAAGATAAATAAGAAAATATGCATTTCATGGTAAATGATTCATTTTCACAACAGCAAAGAATATTTGTCAAACTATTACATGGCTGTAAGGTCAGTTCATGGTGGATCTTGTAGTTTTAGAACAAGAAGCAGAAAAGAAGTTTAACACCTGCACAGTCTATATTGATTGTAAAAGCACATTTGCCTTCTTTCTCCACACATGGCTTACCCATGTGTTATTTGGACAACATAAACCATAATCAGCACACCCACGTTTACTGGAAAATGAGAAAAAGGTCTGTAAGTTTAGTACTCCAATGATCTTGTAAGGTCTATGGTTTTGTGATAATCACTCGATCTGGCCCTAGAATTCTGTATATCTTCACTTTCACCATTGCTGACATGTTTCAAGTCCAAGCCAGGAGGGGGTGTCACTTATCAGTTCGATATTAAGACTACTTTTGTAAACAATCGGGCTTTTCTATAGTCTGAATACTGATCAGAATTCGTTTCTCAGCATATACTATTCTGCAAACGTTGCCTGTTTGTCCATATAAAGCAAATTCCTGACAGCCACTCATCTGGCTTTATTCTCTTACTTCACTGGGAAAATCAGACTAGACCCTTATGATAAAACCATTTCTAGTCATGTATATGAATCCGTTTGTAACATAAGAAAAATACAAAATTGATCAGGAGTCTCAATAGAATAAAGTCAATGAAAGGAAGCATGAATCCACATGCAGCATCTAATTTCAGACCTTGTTCGAGTGTTGGACAAGAAAAGCCACTTCTTTTGGTGTGACACTAGATGGCACACTTAAAACCATCAAATACGACATTCCTTTTTTTTAACCATGAAAGCAATTTTTTTTGTAATTTATTTATTTTTGTTCAGGTGGAAAACACAAGCTTAACTTGTGAAACACAATTTTTTTTCAAAATCTGCAACACAAATATGAAGCATACATACTGTGTTACTGAGTTCACAGAGTCCGAAATAAAAGCCTCTTCTATGTTTATCTTTGTCCATTTCACACAGAAAAGACCAGAGATAGTTAAAAATATGACAATTGACTACAGCAGCTGATAAACATACAATTCTGGATCTGTGCGGACATACTGCAAAATCAGCATTCTCTGAACTATTCAGAGACACAAATACAAGTCATCAATGGTGGACAAGTTTGCTTAAGGTTAAAAATCGCATTGTATAACACACAGCTGTACAACTTCCTTTCGATTAGAATCTGACGATATTAGGGTCCCAAAACAGTAATCAGATGACGATGCTAAGATTGATGACCAAAATCAATCATCTTTAATAGAGAGGAAGTTGTACAGCTGTGCATTATACAGTGCAATTTTTAATGTTAAGAGATAATATAAGAAACTTGGGAAGTAATGAAATTTTCAAGAGAAACCTCTGTGCAGTAACCTATTTTAAAAACGAATCCTCCAGTGTCAGTACAGGTAGGTAAAATAGCATTTGGGGACAAAGGTGCATTTACCAGCATAAATAGCACAAATCCATCTTTACATTCTACAGGCACAACATTTGACAGGTGTTGTTATGGTTGTAGTTAATTAAACAAATGAACAGCACAATATTCCTGAAATATCAAGCTCTAATTCAGCACCAGATCAACAGGCATGAGATTTAGAAGAAATTAAAAAATCTGACTCGCTACAGTAATGAATTTTCGATAATCTTTCAATATTGCAACGAAATAGATTGTTGAAGCCTACACTGACTTCTATTAACAGTGGTGTCAGTAACCAAAATACAGAAATGTACGCTTTAACAGTGATAACACTTCTTCCGTGTGTATGTGGAATTGTTGCTTCAGCACTAGCTCACTCATAAAGCAATATCGACGTTCTGAAATGTCTTTGGACTCTTCACTTACTCCAAATTTAGCGTCAGGCTAAAAACACCTGTATTGCAATACAGAGGTTTCAATTAAGCTAGTTGGAAACAGTTAAGCAACATGGAAATATAATTGATTAAGTGCCAGTCTAAAAATACATACACTTAAAACTTTGCAATTTAACGGATTAAGTTTTCTAGAGATTAAACACATTTTAAAAGAACATACCAGGTTATGTGCCAAAGCAATTGCCTTTTCCTCTGATTGGGCCCAAGATTGAATTATCAGTGTGTTCCACAAAACCACTACTCCAATGCAGATGGCTACATTTTGTTTTATAAATGCCAGAGGATAATTATTACCTGAAAAAGCTTCCATAAGATAGACTGCGCTTAATCACCCAAAAACATTCTCAGAAGAAGTTCATTTTTACTACTCAGTAGTGCATATAGAATTACATGCTGTTATTATCAGTACTGTTGATATTTAGTCTACTAAACCTTGGACCAGAGAATACATAAGAACATGTAAAAAGTTGCCAGGAGAATATTCATTCTCAGCTCACGTCGTGACACAGTTAAGGCACAAAACGATGTGTCACAAAATATGAATTTCATTACAATTTCATATCAGTCTGTATTTCAATGACAATAATTTATGAAAAAATAACTGGATACATTAAAAAAAAGTTAGTGACCAAGTAAATGCAGGAAAAAGGTACAAAATTGCATTAGCTTTCGAAGATTGTAGCATCTTTGTCTGTCAGAATTTAAGGGAAAGGAGGAGGGATGAAGGAAAACTACATTTATGATATGTGGAGACTTACGGAAAAGTCACCAAGAATCCCTGTTCAACAGAGATGTACCAGATGCGATGTCTTCCATTCTAATCCTGTCCAGTAAGTTCCCACTGACACAGGGGTTCTGGGCAATTTTTCGATAACTACCCGCATCTCCCAACCCTCACCAGTCCTTTTACATCATCCTCCCTCCTTTCCCTTGAATTCTGCTAGATGGAGCAGTTACTAACTTCTAATGATACCACATTCCCACAACTTCTTTGTTTACTTTGGTGCCCCTTGGTGAGTAGATTTCTTAATGAATTGAGTCAGACTAACGAATATGATTATTTGCTGACATTTTTTCATCAGGAGTAATACATAATAACAGACATAGTACTCTGATCTACTTCATAAATCAATCACTTGGAACTTTGAAGCTTTTACTGCATCCCTTAAAGCATGCTCTCACTACAGGATTGAGAACACATACTTTTCAAAAATCTACCAATTGCAGATGTAATTGAGGGATGAGTGAATAGGCGATTTCAGTCTAACTATTCTTCTGTAATATCATAGAAAATAAGAAAGACCATTCCTATTTGCAACAGCACTATACATATGTATTTGCTCTTAAGCAGCTGATGAAATTTGTATTTTGTGGTAAGAGGATGGGCTGACTCATCTATCAGTTCCAAGCCAAAACTTCTTTTATACACTGGTGAAACTCAGACTGAAATATTGTATTGGCAGACCTAGTTGCAAAACGTTATGCCTGGAAACCAAAATTCAGTAACATGTCCACAGTCCTTATTTTCCTTAACTTTACATTGAAACCCCTAGACTGCTGCATTTAAATAAAATAATTCCTATAATATTACTTTTACCTACAACATATTTCTAAAACTGTCCAGGCAGTATGTCTCATTCTGATCTGTGACTAACAATGGCTCATTCTTCATTATACCAGTACATCACAATGAGAAACACTGGCCAAAGACATGCTCTGGGCAAAAAGTAATTTACTACACTTCAATTTCTAAACTGTACTAATGACCAGCCTCACAAAGCAAGGCAAAAAAATTGACATGCTCAACCAGATATTAAATTTCAGTGTCATCACACTCTGTGTGGCCTTATAGGGAGAATTATTTTCTATATCAGAGTGTTTTACAGACAATGGCGACCAGGTAACAATACACTGAATATCACATGCATGACAAGAAAAGCATTCACCATTCCGCCTGGTTCTATTTTTAGATACGTAATATACAGGGATAAATTATATTTTGTCCTTGCTAGCATTCAGCTGCCCTTATTGATCTCTACACCTATGGGATATAAAAAACCAAAGCATCACTTTGGTTTGGTATGAGCTAGATGTATCATGTTGTAAGAGGTCCATAATTAGAGAACTTGTTGCTAGAACACTCGAGCTGACGTAATTTCGATGTATTGCTCACGCGCTGCCTGCGATATGTAAGCTAGAAGAGAGTCTGAGACCAAAGAGCAGTATTGACTGCAGTAGGAACTGTGTAGCGGTAGGAATAAGTTGTTGCTTGCGAGCAGTTGTGTCTGGTGTATCGTGTTGGCTGGGCCGGTCATGTGCAGCGATGGCGGGGTCTGAGCGTTGTAGGATAAGGTAAAAGCAGCCTCGCGCATATGTAGTATTGTTACATCAAGTCCCATGCAAATTTTTTAAAAAAAATCTGTTAATAATAATCTTTCTCACAAAAAGTAACTTTTGACATTAATCTTAATTTAAAGAATTCACTAATTTCTTCAATCCTTGGCAATCCCGATTATTGAAAAGAAAAGTCAGTTCTTTCCTTTTTTATAAGACAAATCTATCGGCCAGCGTTGCACATTATATTTTATTTTGTGGGGAGGTTACACTTGGCGACAACCGGCCGGGATCGTATTTTTGTGAATTTCTGAGAAGTGGTCAGCTATATATCTGCTCTTATTTACTTAATATTAAAAGTAGTTTGCATCTGGCGCAACGCATTTACAAATTTGTCACTTTTTCTTTCACAGATCATCGGCAATTTGTTACTCTTTGTTGTAACTGTATTTGTTCCATTTTTGCTTCGTCTTTGTTTGATTTTGTGCTTAACTTTGAGTTGTGAAAATGCCGCGAAAAACTGCTAACAGTACATCGCGAGTAGTAATGGGTGAAAAAGCCGACTTTAATAATTTGACTGATAATACTAACGACACTCAGTGTCTTGATGATAATCCACCAGTTACAGACAAACAGTGCGTACCGACCACCAGAAATGATTCTAATCTAAATGATGAGCAAACAAATTCAATTGTGTCCAATGTAAATTTAACGACAATTGATGACCCGGCACTTTCCGTTACAATGAACGCTGTCCAGTTTGACTTGCCTGATTTGCAAAATTTACGTAGCGAACAGATAATTGTTTGTAACGAAGGTGAACAACATACACAAAACACGTCAGATTTATTTGATTCCGCTCTAGTGGCCAACAGTGCACATCCGATTAGCGAACCTTTTCGTGAATCAGGCAATGACCAAATGGTTATTCAAAACTTGTCACATGCAGATACACCATCACACATCATAGAAAATAGAGTCGCTACTTTTGGCATGGATCAAGTTACGGCAGTATTGCTACAACTTGATGAAAAACTCAGACAGTCGAATGAAAAACTAGAGAACAATTCCAAACAGTCGAATGAAAAACACGACAGGTCGATCAGACAAATTAATGAGAACTATAAACAGCTTAGTGAACAGATTAAAGCCGTTACCGTGCAATGTCATGATACTAAAGAACAATTACATGAGGAAATTAAAGCTTGTGCTAGGAATAGTAGTGAAGAAATTAGATCCGTTGCACAAGAATTAAGTAATACACATGCAGCCACAACTAAATTACTTAGAGATGAAATTAGTGCAGTCGCTAAACAATGTTCTGCAAACGCAACACAGTTACGCGACGAGTTTAAATTAATGTCAGCAGAACTTTCACGCACACTGAATGCGAAAGTAGATACGAAATTCGAACAACAGAACAGCCTAATTGACGAACGTTTTAATCACCACCTACAAAACAGTGAAACGCGTTACCGTAAATTCATACAGGAACAGAACAAAGTAAAGAAACAAGTCATGGATACAATTACTGCACAGAGACAGGAAGATAAGCGTAAATTATTTACGAAGGCGAAAACATACGTAGACAACGATATTGCAACAGTATCAGACGAAATCAAACAGTTGAACAGCGAATTGCATGATGAAATCTCCGATCTTAAAACAAAAACAGACACACACACACAGTAGACTTTCAGACAATGACCAACAGACTTGAACAATTACAATTAATACAGGATCCCGATGCCATTAAAGCAGACGTTAAGAAATTGAACAAAACTACCTGTAAAATCCAAAAACAAATTAATGCTTGTGATACTAAAAATGATGATCAGGTTAAAGCATTGACTGAAAAATTTGATGAATTGCCCAGTCGTATTGACGTTATCGAAAATAACAATGACACCACATCAGACGATACGTCACCAGTTTCGTTTAATCAAACACCCGAATTCCAAAATTTACAGCAGACGATTAGTGAGATAGGTTCGTCCAATAATACATTACGTACAAAATTGTCATCTTTAGAGCACGAATTGACGGAGACGAAAAATATTTCAGCCTTTAACACATCACAGCATACGCCACTTTCCGAGCATTTCTCACACTCACACAGCCAGTACAATTTAGGTAATTTACAGAGAGTACGTGACTTAGATTCCGAACAGTCACAGACAAACAGATTATCATTCAGTCCTGAACCTGTTCAGACATTCAGAGACGTAAATTTTGATTACAAGCACTTTCTGTCCGTTAGGAAATTTAAGGTATTTAAAAATGACAGAACACAGATTCACCCTTTGGATTGTACACAACAATTTAGCTTTGCTTTTCCACCAACTTGGCCCGTGACACACAAACTTGAATTTATTTGCAGTTTTTTGGAAGGCGAACCGGCAACTCGTATGAGACTGATCGCGAGACAGTGATACTCGGTACAAGAATTTCAGAATGCCTTTCTGTCACCGTACTGGTCGAAGACGACAAAGCGCGGAATCAAGGATCAATTAATTAGCTTAGCAAATTATGAGAACTCAAATTTTCCCACTGTCACGCAATTTTTTGAGCACACGGTCCAACAAAGCCAATACTTAAGTGAGCCATACAGTGAATCAGCACTTATCCAATTATGTATTTCTAAATTACCACGATCGTTAAGAGTATCACTTTTAACAGGTCAGCAGAAAGAAAATATTTCGGCATTCAGAGATCTGTTACAGCTTTTGGAAGTTCAGCAATCAGACTATTCCTTCATTAACAAAAATTTTTCACATCATAACCAAGGCAAACAAGCATACGGAAATTACGATCAGCCACGCTATTTTAATAGCAAAGGTGATAGACGGTCAAGGAATGACAACCACCAGAACTTTAAGAACAGACAAAATTTAATTATCAGTATCCTCATAGTTATCAGCAACAGCAAAGACATTTTGGCAACAATAGAGGCTTTTCCCCAGAACATCATCAAAAGCAGCCGGTTAGCATACCTAACAAACAATGTAGTCTGCAAGGTCAACCAAGCTTTAATGTTTCGCCGCCTACACGTATAGCGTCGGCTCCACCAAATAGTAACGCACCGCAGCAAGGAAGTCAGTACATACAGAAAACACGTCATTTCAATTCCTATCGCAAAGCGCCGTATAGCAACGATTATTATGACAGACGTAAAAGTAATGAGCTCAGTTTTAAGCGTACGTTTAATAACAGTCGATCTTACCAGCAGCAGAATCATCGGCAACAACAGATTATCACGAATGAACCAGACAGTAGATATCATACCGAACGTAATACGTCAGGGAGAAATAACTGAACAGTACAAATAGTGGAAATGCCACAGCATCCTCCCGAAAATAACAGCACGTCAGATAGAATTTGACTAGATACAGCATAGAATGAACCTTCCGGCGATGTAAGCAATACTTTTGATACACAGACTCTTGTTCACGAAAATGTTATTACTTTTAACGACATCCGAGACACTCTTTTGCATGAAAAACCAGTTATTCAAAAAACCATTTCCCACCCTGTCATTGAAGTAAAGATTGGATCATCCACATTTTCGGCAGTAATCGACTCTGGATCACATATGTCAGTTATAAATGAGGAAACTCTAAACGCTTGTAACAAAGAGAATACTTATCCTACATTACCATTAGGTAAAGCTAAAGTAAAAGGAGCAGTATCTGGTGAAGGACTAGATGTAAAATTACAGACACACTTATCATTCTATATTGCAGGTCATACGTTCCACTCAAATTTTTGGATTGTTTCCTTATTGACAACAGACGTTATTTTAGGTACGAATTTTTTGGTACAACACGACGCAATTGTTGACTTTCAAAATTCCTATTTAATGTTAAAGGATGAAAATGTACAACTGGCATTAGATTTTCAGCACTCTTTATCTGCAGAAGAACAAACAATTAATCGGACAGAGGTCATTTCTGCATCACATAACATAAACTGTCATTCCGGATTTTTCACAGGTACGTATGTGCACAACTACAATACAGCAGACGAAGCCGACTATGACGTTATACAAATGATTTCGGATAAGGTTAAACAGAGCAGTGCAAATACAGACGACGAACGTACGCAACTACGCAAAATTCTTTTACAGCAAGCTCCAGTTTTTGACAACATCCCTGGTACTATGTCCGGTTTCATGTATGAATTTCAAGTTAAACAGCACGACACATTTAAAGCCAAACATTATCCCATTCCGTATATTCACAGAGAACAGGTTAAGAAAGAATTGCAAGCTATGCTTGACCAAGGAATTATTGAACCGGCAGTTAGTCCGTACATAAACCCGTTCCCTATTGTTAAGAAAAAGGATGGCTCACTCCGACTCGTACTTGATTCACGTCACACCAACGGCATTATTATTAATGAAACAGATCGCCCACAAACACTAGAAGAACTTCTACAGAAATTTCATGGTACTGCTATTTATTCCACATTAGATTTCAAATCGGGATTTTGGCAAATTCAGCTCCACCCGAACTGCAGAAAGTACACAGCATTTCTCTGTTTTGGTGACTGTTATCAATTTTGCAAATTACTGTTCGGTTTAACAATTTCTTCAGCAGCGTTTACTCGCGGTTTGAATACTATACTTCTGACAGAATTTAAAGACAGAATCACAACGTATGTAGACGACATCCTCATCGCAGAAGCTAACTGGTCTGAACACAATTTGATTCTGGAACAACTGTTGCAAACTTTTCGTGCACAAGGCCTCACAGTTAATCTTAACAAATCGCACTTTGGCAGAACTTCCATAAAATATCTTGGACATGTAATTTCAGCAGAAGGCATTGCGCCTGACCCGGAATAACTTCAAGCTTTACGTGACATTACTGTTCCAACGACGAAGGAACAACTACGCAGCTTTCTGGGGTTAATTAACTTCTTCCGTAAATTTATTCATTACTCTGCTTTAGACACCCCTAGATTGTGCCAACTGACGGGTAAAAACACTATTTGGTCCTGGGATAGCTAAGCGCAGTCTGAATTTGTCAATCTGAAACAAGCTTTGTTGAATGCACCACTTTTATCACACCCAGATCTCACTAGAAATTTTTCCATTGTCACCGACAGTTCTAACACAGCTTTAGGTGTACACATTTTTCAGGAAACTGAAGAATACAGTAATTAAAAACATCGCTTTTGCAAGTCGCGTTCTGTCACCTGCGCTAAGTCCGCCGCTGGCGCCTTGCCAACATTGCGTAAGCTGTTCGGCGGGTTGCGTCTCTGTCCACAAAACTTTCAAGTCCAGGAACATTTGGTACTGCTGTACCACCACGAACAAATGGCTACAGTAAACCATCCGTTACCATGACCAAATGAATCATTTATATCTAAACTAAAATTAAGTCTGCAACTGCAGAAAACAGAAGGGCCGTCCAGCAGGGCTTGAGCAGCGACAGACTTGACTGGAATACGATTCTTCTTGTCTCCAGCTGTTGTAGCAAATTCAATGTTCTCGATGGTCTTGTAGACTGTCTGTTTAGAACGCAATTATTCTGTTACAGAACTTGAAACATTATGTGTTGTATGGGCATTTATCCGACTTAGGCATTTTCTTTATGGAAGACATACTACCGTTTACACAGACCATAGAGCTATCCAGTTTTTACTTTCCGCTAAATTTACACATGACAGATTAAGAAGATGGAAACTGTATTTACAGGAATTTAATTTTACAATTGTTCACATTCCCGGTACACAAAATATTGTAGCAGACGCACTATCCCGTTCTCTCTGCAACAATCAGCAAGACATCGCAACCAACTTCTGCCAAGCAAATTCTAGCCTCATGTATATTCAACAAGTCGCATTTGAAAACTTCGTTCCATCGTCATTACGAGACATAGCACAATTGCAGAGTAAAGACAACGTATGGAAAGAAATTAAACACCTTTGGCAATATAAGAATAACGTTACCATTAGAAACCATTACACGCTACGCAATAACATTCTGTTTCGCCCTCTCACCCTGACGGCAACAACTGGTTATTATGCATTCCTGACGAACTTGTTAACAAATTAATTTGGTATACTCATTTAACTTACGCACATTATGGAGCCAGAAAATGTTTTCTTATACTGAGACAGAACTGTTATTTTGCCAACATGGAGAAACGTATTCGACGAGTTTTAGCGTCATGTAAAATCTGTCAGAAAGCTAAATCAGACACGACTTCACATATTCCTCCGTTACATCCCATTGTACCTGTTAAATTGAGACACATGGCCGCTGTAGACATTTTTGGACCGATTCCCAGAACTAATAGAGGTTTTTGCTACATCTTTGTCGCTGTTGAACTCACTTCGAAATTTGTTACCTTCACTCCGTTAAGCAAAGCTACTGCTAAAACTATTTCGAATGCATTTGTAAAACATTTTTTATTTCATGTAGGGCATGTATTGAAAGTAATTTCCGACAATGGACAACAATTTCGATCTGCGATATGGACACGTATGTTACGAGCTAGAAACATTACTCCAATCTATATATCCAAGTATCACGCTTCTTCGAACCCTTGTGAACGACTGATAAAAGAAATTGGTAAACTGTGTAGAATGTACTGCCATAAAAGACATATTGATTGGGATACACACATACTCTCATTCCAGGATGTAATTAACTCCATACCAAATGAACCTACTATGGTATCTCCGACTGTTATATTGAAAAATGTTGAACCACCTAACAAAATTAAAGAATTAGTATCCTTTCCTACATCTCCACCATGAAATAATTGAGATTGGGCTCAACAACATCAAACGTGCCACAGAGCGCCGGAGACGACAGCACAAACAGGTTTGTACACGCCGTGACTTTCACACTGGACAGAAGATATTAGTACGCACACACAATTTATCCAACAGGGGAAAGAGTAGATGCAGTAAATTTGAACTTCTATACGCAGGTCCATACAGAAATCGCAGCATTCCTCATCCCAATGTGGTACATGTTGAAACTTTGAGAACCAGAAAAAGCAAAGGCAATCACCAAGTCTCCAATATTAAACCCTTTGTTGAATGAACATACTTTATGATTTATCACATTGTAATGCCTTTTCCGGTTATGGATAGGAACATTTACTGATGATTATCATATTTTTTCTTGGCAAGTGCCCGGCAAGGTAAGGTTAGCAGGTCGCTTTTCTTGTCGTTTTATATCAGACCGTGCACATTTTCGATTTTGTGTATGTATGATTGTTTTCCTATCGATAGTAGAATTTTTGTCTGTATGCACTATGAAATGTTTAAGATGTAACAAACACCAGTTGACATTGACATTTTGCATTATGATATCTCAACATCTTGACTATTCTACATTTTTGCTACTACATTATGATACTGTGTGTACATTTTTTTCACTTGAAACCTGTCTATGTTTTTTTGACCTAATACGTTTTCTGTCATGCTATGCTGTATGCTTAATTATTTTACTAGAAACAAGTTTTTATTTAATGGGTATATGAATTAAATGCAAGATATTAATCCATATTCATCATTTTTCAGAAAGCAATACCGTGTAAAAGAAATGAATCAAACAACCACAGTGGTTTACTATGCAATGGAAATTTTACCATCAGAAGAAGGAAAGAAAATGCAATATACTATCATGAAGAGTAAATGGATCAGAATTAACAAGCATTAACCAGAATATACTGTACACATCGTATGATAGCAGTCTTGACTAATTATTTTTCTTTCAGACTACAAGGCGATTGATGCAGACTATCAGACAGAACTACAGATGTTAATTTTAGTGATGAAATATGCTAGAAGTAAGAAACTCTATACTCTATGAAGTAATGAATGATAATGAATAGTTGTATGAAGTAAATGGTAATATGAATATGCATAATGAAGTGTCTATTTTTTGCAGATGATGATAAATGATGATGAATAGTTATATGAAGAATATGGTAATATGAATAATGAAGTTTTTCTTTACAGATGATGATAATATTTACTGTTAGTTAAGAAATGCTATGTAGTTATTTAAGTATTTGTTGCAGTTCCTTTTGACAGTATGTCTTATGCCGCATAGTATAATGACTGAATGTTTTGGGAAAGACAACTAGAGTACATACATATTAAGTACACATTTCATTACCTGTTAATTCGAAGTTCACTACTTTTCAGCATAACATGCATTTCTTCTTTCAACTCAATAATCCACTTTGTATTTTTTCCAGGTGAAGCTTTTTATGATACTTACTAAACCTGTTACTTATTAAACCTGTTCTAGTACTTGCATTGTTTTACCCAGTTGTGTCTATCATTTATGAATGTGATCACATATACTGTACTTGTTTTATAACCTTGCTACAGCTGACTCATGACGAATGACATTAATAATCCTTATTTCCACCAATAAGTCAAAAGCAAATATCTTCATGCCCCAGCAATTAATTATCGATCCCAGTACAATGCATTGCTAGCAAAAAAAAAAAAAAAAATGTTACGAGTCCCAACTATTACCAGTATACAACTAAATAATGCTACTAGGTTAAGATATATTTTTAGTCCTAAAGATAATGCAAATTTTCTGTGTATTGATTCCATTATGTCTATGTATTATTGGAATACCGACCTTGAGTAATAGTTCCAATGTCTTACATTTTAAATATGTCTTATGTCACATGATATCATATATAAACACCAGTAGCTTGATGCTACACTCAATAACTCCTGTTTTAAATGATGACTTGTGTATAACACTGAATAATGTTTTGTAACACTATATGAATACTTTGTAAGTGGTCAATGAGTGCCAATACACTATATTAATACTTTGTAACTAGCCAATGAATGTCAATAACTCAATAGCTCCTGTTTTAAATGATGACTTGTGAATATCACTGAATAATGTTTTGTAACACTATATGAATACTTTGTAACTGGCCAATGAATGCCACTGATTACTGTAATATGATCACTTATGCATAAATGCTATGCCATTAAATAAGTCTTGCTGTGAATGATGACTTCTGAATAATCCAGAAAACTGTTCAGTAACTGACCAATGAGTGCCAATAATTATTCAAATCGGTTGATACACTAGTGTAATTCTGTGATGACTAGCCTAAGAGTTAATGTCCTTCACCTTCTGACCCAATTACTGCAATATCCGTTTGTCCTATCCATCCTCATGATCATGGAGCACTGTATTGGTTTTTGCACTAATTCTACGTTGCTGTAAGAGTATGGATTCTACAAGAATATGGTGTTGACATATCAAGCTGTCCACAACCTTGAACGATGGAGATGTTATTATGGTCCTACTGTTTGGTGTACCTAATGTACTACCAAAATAATAACACTGAATATTAATACAACATTTCAGTGTCTTGGTTACACTGATAAATACTTCAGGGAAGAAAACTTCAGATTGTCTCACTTGGTGTTGTGCTTCTGTAGAAAGATATGGACTTTCAGTGCAGCTACATGCAACCTACTGTGCTACAACCATGATGCAATCCTTCCCATTCCTTTCCTAGTTCCTGTAAAATAGTAAAGACTTATATAGTGCATTTAAATTCCTGTAAAATCATAAAAACATTTATCGTGCATGTGCACTCTATTTTGGTAATATATTTTGTACTCATTGTGTATATACTTTGTCATTTCTGAATATGTTTTGTACTCAGTGCGTGTGCACTCTACTTTGTTAATACATTTTGTTCTCATTGCGTATATACTTTGTCATTTCTGAATATGTTTTGTACTCAGTGCATGTGCACTTTGTTTAATTTCTTAATATGCTTTGCACTTATCAATGATGTATATATTCTGTGATTGTAGCCTTAGTAAACTAATTAGATTATAGAAAAATTAGTTGCTCATGGCAAGTCCAATTGACTCACCATCGCTGCCAAATTTTTGCCCCCCAGTGGAAGGTTATGTAAGAAGTCCATAATTAGAGAACTTGTTGCTAGCACACTCTAGCTGATGTAATTTCGATGTATTGGTCAAGCACTGCCTACGATATGTAAGCTAGAAGAGAATCTAAGACCAAAGAGCAGTATTGACTGCAGTAGGAACTGTGTAGCAGTAGGAGTAAGTTATTGCTTGCGAGCAGTCGTGTCTGGTGTATCGTGTTGGCTGGGCCGGTGGAGTGCAGCGATGGTGGGGCCTGAGCGTTGTAGGATAAGGTAAAAGTAGCCTCGCGCATATGTAGTATTGTTATATCAAGTTCCATGCAAATGTTTAAAAAAAATCTGTTAATAAATTTCTCATAAAAAGTAACTTTTGACATTAATCTTAATTTAAAGAATTCACTAATTTCTCCAATCCTTGGCAATCCCGATTATTGAAAAGAAAAGTCAGTTCTTTCCTTTTTTATAAGACAAATCTATCAGCCAGCATTGCACTTAGCTGCGCGAGGAAAATTTCTTATAGGAGCAGATATATACGCGTTATCCGGCGATCTAATTAAGGTAAAATTTTTCAGTTTATTCAGAATGATGTATCAGGGCCATGATGCAGCATTGCTGATGTCCAAAATTTACCAGGGTAAATTGACTGTCAATTATTGAAAGGTTATAGGTTAGTCAAATTCTATTATATTTTCACTGTTGGGTAGTTACGCTAAATGAGAGTATTATTCATATTATATTTTATTTTGTGGGGAGGTTACAATATATCTCCACGCCTGTTGCAGTCCAATTTGTGGTTGCTCTTTCTACTTCTGTACTGACTACAGTATAATCATTAATCAGGTTAAGTGGAACCAATGAGAAAGCAGCATTCAATAAACATTGTTGTGATATGTAATGCATGTAGTTAAGTAGCTGCATCACGGAACATGCTGAGCAGGATGTTGTCATATAAAAGAGAACATCCGATACAATTTAAACTGTGTAGTTACGTTCATATGTAGTCATTAACTAAGTTGAGAGTTTTCGGTTATTATCCCACAACGTTTTTGAAATAATCATCAACCTATGCTACAGATTAGCCAATCACCACAGCCAGTGTTCCTCAGTGGGTGACATTTATTGCCTGCACAAACTCAAAACCCAGCTAACATTTCAACCTTACCTAGACCTAGAGGTACATTACAGATACATTATAAAAGGCAGTATTGCTCGCTTCACATTCATTGGCTTTGTCAGCGAACACTCAAACTATAACATTGGAATACAAAAGAGTATCCCAAGAAGCTCTGTTGTATTTGGAGAAACATACCGTAAAAGAAATGATAAAAAAAATCCAGTAACTCCTGTTCATACATCATAATAGGCAGATAAATAATCAGAATATTTTGGTACTGATGTCGAAAACGGAAGTAATTAATATCTTCTGCTGAAGCAAGTTATTAGATAGAGTGATTCTCATTGACTTTTGAATACAATCACCCTTTTCGTTATGACCACCAGAAATTGCTTACTGCCAGCCGATGTGGCCGAGCGGCTCTAGGCGCTACAGTCTGGAATCCTGCGGCCGCAACGGTCGCAGGTTCGAATCCTGCCTCCTGCATTGATGTGTATGATGTCCTTAGGTTAGTTAGGTTTAAGTAGTTCTAAGTTCTAGGGGACTAAGTCTCATAGTGCTCAAAGCCATTTGAACCATTTGAAATTGCTTACTGCAGTATGCAGAGGAAGAGCCAACAACACTGGAAGTGCATTTAACCATTAGTAGTTTCTTTGCCTGAATGTAGGCAACAGATTATTAATAAAGTTCTTCAAGTAGGTGTAAGAAACCCTATGCTCACCTTTTTTGTAGTCTCATTATGAGCACTCTCGAACTCAATTGAATTATCAGGGTAAACTCTAAGACATTTAACTGTAAATGTAACTGGACAGCCACTCTTACTGGTATCCATGATATGGATCCTTTTCCTCTTTGAATTTACATGGTCAGCCTTAAAGTTTCAATTACAGACACGATTAACTCACTAACTCAGTGCTCTCTGCTTGTATGTAAGATAGCGACCTCGATGTCATACCAAACAAAGATGACAAATAGCATGAAACAATCAACAACAATAACAACAACAAGAAACATACATTACACTCATGGAAAATAGGTGGTTTTCGGCTTGTACATTCTAAATTAAATATAAACATGATCCACACCCACAAAAAACGAAAAAACAGCACTGACAATAACACAAATATTTTCACAGAGTAAATGAATCCAGAAAAAATAAAAATTTAGGTATCACACACTTCACTTGATCTATATACCTGAACCAAAGTAAATAATACCAAAAATACACCACAAAAACAGGTATATATGGTATCAGACATTTGCCATAACATTTAAACCTCAACCAAAGCCTGTGATACCAAATGTACACTACAACATAGCTCCATAAATTAGCAGACACCTCAACATAACATGCCTATGTCATTGTCAAAGACGACAGGTGGTATCGCTGTCTTCCATTGAACCAATATTTTGGAAACACAACCTACTCAGTCCATTGCCATCAATCACAGAAGGTATCTAAAAAAATTGTGGCAAAGAACAATTGTGGTGATACGTACTGAGAAGGTCTAGCTTGTAATTAATTACGTTCCAAACTGTAGATAACGAACAGTGCAACCAATAGCACTTTAACATTGAAGTAAAATGACACTTTACTTGTAAAGATCCCCATACACGTTTAACTTTATACAAATACCCAACTAAGCTGCAAAGGAACCTTAATATGGTCATAAGAAATTTTCCATTTTTGAGATCTTTCTGTAGCATCCATGAAGGTACCATATCAGACTGAAGACACAGCCTACATAAATACACAACACATAGGCCTAATTCAGAGTTTCTGTTGTTTCCTCTGTGAAGGATCTCAGGTGACTTAAAAGCTTTTTGGGAGAATATACAGAAAACACATGTGGTACTTTATATAGAAAATCAATAAACAATAAGTAACCATGTCTACACATGAACCAGAGACCAGAGTTAACCTTCAATTGCACCTTAACATGAAAAACAAAGCTGTAGTGTGAATTGGTGTATTACCTAAAGAAATCATTTTGTCTAACTTCCCTATTACAGAAGAAGATTATACTAAAGTGTACTACATCAAATGGTATACAAGTTACTACTACATGAAATTATATGCAAGTTACACAAGTGTATTTCTGTTAATTAATGTAGGATAATTAAGAGCACATTTAGTGATTTATAACTTAATATGGTGTAGTAAAATGAGCAATGAAAAATTATACTGCACTGTAACAACTACCTTAAGAACATTTTGGCTTTTGGGCTATTTACAATTTTAAGACATTGATGATGTTAAAAACGGCAGTTTTCACAGAATGTAATTAACCATTACTGTCATAACTGCACAAATCAGTTTTAAGAATCAATGCAAACATGTAACTTTTGTAACCAAATAACAAGACATAATGAATGTGTTAATACATTTCTTAGTTTCTACTGTATTCTACCAAGTAATATTGTCTACTGATGGTTTAACAACAGAATTTGATGTTACAAAGTGATCTGCAATAATATCCTCACTTTTCTCTCGGTACTTCGGGCCGAGTATGCACTCTCGGCGGCTTATATCTTCCACTGAGCACAGAGATCCACAAAATCTCATTTACACAATCCCTTTCATTAGCCTAAAGAAGCATCTTTGAGAACCTGCAGTAGTAGAAATAAGATGTTGCTAACAAAGTGGTCAGAAAATGAAACAAAACTACAGTTAATTACTGTCTTGTAGATAATGACAAACAGATTAGACAGATATATTCTGTTTGCTCTTCTGGGTATAGCCAATAGATTTTCTTTTGGTATTCAATACCGCATGGTGTACAACCTGAAGTTTTGCGAAGACAATATCTGTTTGCAGACGGACACAACTCGGCAAAAATATAATAACTTTTAAAGCATCTGAATGTTTGCTTCTCCTCATGGAACAGAAAAACCCAATCATCTTCAGACGAGCCAGAAGTGCCTCAATCTCCTTTTTGGTGTCTCAATGACCGCGATATTGGCCGTGATCATCGATGCTGAAATCTTTCAGTATTTCTTCCAACAAACTGTCCAAAGTGAGCTCATACTGAAACACGCATTACGTTACGTCAGCAAGGCATGGAAACCGCTAAAAGACGAACGAGAGAATGGCGCCAACTTGCAGAGTGTCTGCAAGGAACACAAAAGTCGATACACCGACTTTGCCGATTCCAATATAGCAGTACAATTCATTCTGACGTCACGCCTGACTCTATCGGAGTGCACACACCCTCTCCCTGAATGCATGAAGGGGCAGGAGGTAATTTTGGAGATTCGACTCTCGGCCCACTCCACACTGCACTGAAAAGGTGTTTGAATGTTGTGCAGGTGTGGTTAAATTTAGTCGAGCTAAACTTCTTACTGTTGTTATTTATAGATCCCCAGACTCTGAGTTCACAACATTTTTGCTAAAGCTAGAGGAGGTTCTTGGTTCACTTTATAGGAAATACAAAAAGTTAGTTATATGTGGTGACTTCAATATTAATTGTATAAGTGATTGTGCAAGGAAAAGGGTGCTGGTAGAACTCCTTAATCCATATAATCTTATGCTAACCATATTATTTCCAACGAGAGTGCAAGGGAACAGTAGAACAACCATAGACAATATTTTTGTTAATTCCTCATTACTAGAAGGGCATTCTATTAGCAAAAAGATAAATGGCCTTTCAGATCATGATGCACAAAATTTTAACTCTAAAAGATTTTTGTGCTGCATCAAGTGTTAAATACAGTCATCAGCTGTTTAGGAAAGCAGATTCTGTTGCTGTAGAGACATTTGTAAACCTCATCAAGGAACAAGAGTGGCAAGATGTTTATAGCGCTGATACAGTAGACTATAAATATAATGCATTTCTCAAGACTTTTCTCATGCTCTTTGAAAGTTGCTTTCCGTTCGAACGTTCAAAACAGGGTACTAGCACAAACAGGCAGCCTGGGTGGCTGACTACAGAGATAAGAATATCTTGTAGAACAAAGTGGCAATTGTATCAAAACGTTAGAAACTGTCACAATCTAAATGCAGCTGCCCATTACAAACAGTATTGTAAGGTGCTTAAAAAAGTTATTAGGAAGGCAAAAAGTTTGTGGTATGCAGATAGAATAGCTAAGTCTCAGGATAAAATTAAAACCATATGGTCAATCGTAAAGGAAATGGCTGGTCTGCAGAGACAGGTAGAGGATATAGAATCAGTGCGTAGTGGGAATGTCCATGTTACTGATAAGTCGCATATATGTACAGCATTTAATAATCACTTTCTGAATATAGCAGGTGAACTAAATAGAAACCATTTCCCAACAGGGAATCATATAGCGCTCGTAGAAAAAAGTGTTCCGAGACTGTTACCTGAAATGCTCCTCCATGATACTGACAAGAGGGAGATTGAGTTAATAATTAAATCACTAAAGACCAAGAACTCTCATGGATATGACGGGGTATCTAGCAGAATACTGAAGTATTGTTCCATGTATGTTACCCCAGTACTTAGCCATATATGTAACTTTTCCTTTAGGAGTGGTCGGTTTCCTGACCAATTAAAGTACTCGGTAGTGAAGCGACTTTATAAAAAGGGAGACAGGGATAATATTGACAATTATAGACTTATTTCTATGCCATCGGTGTTTGCTAAAGTTATCGAGAAGGTTGTATATATAAGGTTACTGGAGCATTTAAATTCACATAATTTGCTGTCAAATGTATAGTTTGGTTTTAGAAATAGCTTAACTACTGAAAATGCTATATTCTCTTTTCTCTGTGAGGTTTTGGACAGATTAAATAAAAGGTTGCGAACGTTAGGTGTTTTCTTTGATCTAACGAAGGCTTTTGACTGTGTTGACCACAAAATATTACTGCAGAAGTTGGACCATTATGGAGTAAGGGGAGTAGCTTACAATTGGTTCGCCAATTACTTTAAGAACAGAAAGCAGGAGGTAATTCTCCGCAATATTGAGAGTGGTAGTGATGTTCAGTCCCAATGGGGCACTGTTAAGTGGGGCGTTCCCCAAGGGTCGGTGCTGGAGCCACTGCTGTTTCTTATGTATATAAATGATATGCCCTCCCGTATTACAGGTGATTTAAAAATATTTCTGTTTGCTGATGACACCAGCTTGGTAGTGAAGGATCTTGTGTGTAAGATTGAAACATTATCAAATAATGTAGTTCATGAAATAAGTTCGTAGCTTGTGGAAAATATTTGATGCTAAATCACAGTAAGACTCAGTTTTTACAGTTTCTAACTCACAATTCAACAAGAACCGATATTTTAATCAGGCAGAATGGGCATATTATAAGCGAGATGGAACAGTTTACGTTCCTAGGCGTTTGGATAGATGGTAAGCTGTTGTCGAAAGCTCATGTTTAGGATCTTGTTCAGAAACTAAATGCCACTTTATTTACCATTAGAACAGTATCTGAAATAAGTGACATTTCAACACTAAAAGTAGTCTACTTCGCATATTTTCATATGCTTATGCCATATGGTATTATTTTTTGGGGTAATTCTTCTGATTCAAAAAGGGTATTTTTGGCTCAAAAACGGGCTGTTCGAACTATGTGTGGTGTAAGTTCGAAACCTCTTGTCGACCCCTATTCAATAGTCTGGAAATTTTGAAATTGCCCTCACAGTATATATTTTCTTTAATGTCGTTTGTTGTTAGCAATATTAGCTTATTCCCAAGAGTTAGCAGCTTTCACTCAGTTAATACAAGGCAGAAATCAAATCTGAATGTAGAATGCACTTCCTTGACTCTTGTGCAGAAAGGAGTGCAGTATTCTGCTGCATCCATTTTCAATAAGCTACCACAAGAACTCAAAAATCTTAGCAGTAGCACAAACACTTTTAAGTCTAAACCAAAGAGTTTCCTCATGGCTCACTCCTATTCTGTCGAGGAGCTCCTGAAAGAGCTAAAAAATTAAGAAAATTCCAATGTTACATTCTTGATTTTCTTTATTTAAACTAACGACTTGTCGCCTGAATATGTTTCTTTTATTTAATTTTATCTGTTTGTACAATCTGCAACTGAATATGTTTCTTATATTTCATTTTATCTGTTTCTACAATAGTGTTATAATTTCATGTACTGACTCGTTCCATGACCATGGAGACTTCTCCTTAATGTGGTCCCAAGGAACAATAAATAAATAAACATAGTGTACTGAAGCAACGAGAAATGGCAGCAGCTGCTGGCGTCGGCGTGTAGCCATCACCCCATAGCACGTAATATCACTGACAGATAGCAGTCGCGACTTGCAGAATGGACTCTAGCAATCTCCTGCAAATTTCTGGCCTGAATCTTTTCGTAACACCTTTTCTGCTGGACACTGAAATTCTTTTCTACATGGTAAAAAAATTAACGAAACATTGTTGCAAGTAACGGAAGAACGACTCAGTCATTACACACACACACACACAGCATGGTTATGTATTTTATATCATCTAAAGGAATAACTGTTGTTGTATTTTAAGCATTTTCCTCCCACCTCCCCACCCCCCTACCATTCTTTTCCCTCCTCTCCAACCTTCAGTCCCTCGTCAGGTCCACCTGTGGTCTTTTTAATTCTTTCTGAGTGTTTCGCTGTTTCCAGTGGCTTTGTTTTTAAGTGGTTCGTTCTGTGTGAATTTTATACTGTGGCCAATTTTTCCTTGTGTTTGAATCCAGGGATTTTAAGTACGCAACGAATTGCACGCTGTGTTCTTTTAACTTTATGTCGAGTTTTTAATTGTCCCTTCATGTCCCTATATTAGTGTATATTTTTACTCCTGATCATCTCCATTTACTGTATTTTTATGTCCGCCTTTTTACCCCCATTTTTATGTAAGAGTTCCCCTTGCATTTTTTTTGAAGCCATTTGGTTGAAGAGCGGTGGACACTGCCTCTGCCAGTCCTCCACTGTCCATATTGGACAGGGGAATGAAATTAAAAATAATGCAAAAAAATTATTTTAATCAGGTAGTTTTATTCTTTAAGCTGTTTAAAGCTTTCTTGTATATTTTAACATGGTCCATGTGAGTGTCATTTACAAATAAATTGGGCTGTTCCTGTATCCAATAGCGAGAAATGCATCTTACACTGGTTACAGTACACTGTGGTTTCCTTCTATTATGTGTGAGATAATGGACAAAATATTACTACTTGTTCAGAAAAACGTTGTGACGGAGGCCTACATACACCACAGCCGGTGTTACACTAATAGATTTACTGTGATAGAGATACTTAAATGGCAAAACTTAGCAGAATGGATGATGCAATCATTCTAGTAATCATAAGTTTAATTACTTCATCAAAAATGTAATTCACTTGGGCATAAACGACTCACCAAAAAACACATCAATGTTGTCACAGGAAATAGTTTCATTTCAAAAGCTCATGTAACTAATTTTTTCAGCTACAAAATCAAAAAGGTAGATTTTGTAAATCTAACTCCTTTGTCTGTCTGTGTTATCAGAACTGTCAAATATGTAGCATAATACTGCTGTTAATGAAATGAAATCTTTTAAATAAAATTTAGGCATAATTTTATGCACATTCAGTGTTAACAGTGCATTAACAGATATCGAGAAAAGTCGGAATGACGAAAAAATGGCAAATCTAATGTTTGTTAACCAGTCACAAAGATTATTCAAAATTACAGTTGGCCATTTTCCCCTTTTGCTGTTATTGCCACTGTGTCTATAGTTAATTTTTTTGATATATTTATTGATAAGCACATTACACACTACTTTCACTATGCACTGCAGAATTCTGCTGCCTGAGTGATGTAACTGACAAAAAAAAAACTTTCTTAGGAAAAAGTCTTAACTATGTTAACAGCTAATATAATACCTAAATATCTCTGGGATGAGCATCTCATGAAGCTGAGTTCATATTCTTCACACACCAAGTCTTTTATAACCAAGTAATTAAAAATAACATTAATAACCTCATTATTAGGACAACACAATCTACCCCTGTGTTCCTTTCTTACAAGTCCATAACCTTCATCATTTTCTATTACCGACAACGTTTTATCTAGAACTAATTCTGTTTCACATGTCTGACATCTCAATTTCTTAAGAACTGCTCTGGCACAATACCCTGACAAGTATGTGAAAACAAGCAAGTACTCCTGAAGAGACTGAATCCATTCCTCACTGAAATCCATTACACTGCCAATGTTTGGTGGTGGAGGTGATGGTAGGGTGAAATCCTCCTCACTTTCAAAAGAATTCATATGCCAACTTCTCCAAGTGAAGGTGATGAATATTTCAGGGATAGCATGGTCTGAATTCTTAGCTTTGATTCAGATTTCCAGTTGTTTCTGACATATTTTAATATGTGATTAGAATATAAAATATAATGGAGTTGTATGTGATCACAAGAGTGTTTGTAAGAGATTAACAGGTGTGGTGGGAATGCAAAGAATGACAAACCTTGTCAATTAATTGAACTGTCGTCATAAATAACACAGACAACCTTAAAACCAACTGCAAGTAGTCCAGAAGATAATTACTTGGTTAGAGTGGAGAATTCCTCACCATTTACGTTTCTTACTGGAAGAATGTGACCTGCATCTTTGTATGACGAAATCAAACTTTGTATCATAAAAAAAGGTACCACACAAAATGTTACCTCCCGTAAAGTCCAAATAATATTCCATATGAATTTCATCTATCATTAGTGAAACAACATCATATGATTCACAAAGAAACTGGAACTTCTGTTTTGTATACAACAGAAAATTGCCACCTAGCTGCTCAGCTGCTGGTTGTGTTTGAAAATGTGGACAAATCTTATGCGGTGTATTAGGATGGGGTAGCGCAAGACAGTGTGTTTCTTATAAAGTCGAAGAAGTGGTGATGTTGAAAATAGAATACTAAAATATATATACAATCTGGGCAATATCTGTAATAACTGTCTTCGACACCCATTAAATGTACTTACCCATATAAAAAATTAATTATATTTTTTCAGTCTCATCAAAAAATTTGCTACATTTTTCAAATAACTGGTTATAAATAGCAAGTGTTCTGTTATTGTACTATCTTGTTTTTTCTGGTGAAGTTTTCCAAATTATCAATAATGTCAATTCAATCATTTAAATGGTTTATAGTTAATGGGAACTTCCTTATACAAAGTTCTGTAATTAAACTTTTACCAAGATATTCATGCATACTCGTCAGTATTCAATACAACAGAACACAAAAGTGTAGCAATATCCGTGGTTTCTATGAGAACAAATCTAATGCCACTATCTGACTTTCTATTACGCTAGTCTTGGGGCAGCTCAATTGCCTCTAAGCACTTAAGTAAGTCATTAGAGTCCTCGAAACGTGTTTCCTGTCATGCTGTGCATTGGTTGGTGGATTGACTTCAAAAGCTAGTTCTCAGTTTCTGTTTTCCAGATGCTCTCATCTCTCATCTCCACTGGCTCTTGAAGAAGAAGCTAACGACAGGTACTTTGGACAGTTATGTAGAATCGATGGTATGGCTCCTGGTTAAGGGTGAGGTTTGGAAAGAGACACGGAATATTTCTTGCCTGTGGAGGTGTCGAAATATCCACTACGTCTCAGAATGAGGCTGTCAGTTAAGTGGAGCTTGAAGGCCTTGAAATAGTGAGGTGGTTCAGGAAGTCTTCCAGTTTTTTGCGACCTGGGCTTAAGGAAGCCTGGCATTTACAATATTCCTTGTGAATGCGGTACGTCCTACATTGGCCAAACGACTAGAACGGTGGAAATCAGATGTAAGGAACACCAGCGACATACCAGGCTAAGGCAGGCCACAAAATCAGCAGTAGCAGAACACTGCCTAGAACTGGAACATTCCATGGATTATGAGAACACCAAGGTCATGGTCCAGACCCCCAGGTTCTGGGATAGTGTCATCACTGAATCTATAGAGATAAAGATGGCACAAAACTTAATTAACCGGGAAGCAGGATACCAGCTACGCATTGCATGGAACCCGGCATTTGAACTGCTGAAGCAATTCCGGAGAAAATATGTTTCCAACACCAACAACGAGCCTCTGACATCCGCACACTGCGGGCATGAACCAAGAAGGGAACACCAGGAAGCCTCAGCCGCAGTTATGCCCGCTGTCTTAACGCTATCTTATAGCTATGTACTGAAGGGTTTACTACTATGAGCATTTCCTTCTTCTTAGGAGGGGTATGTGTGTTTGTGTGCTTCTTTATTTTAGTGTATTACTTATGTGGTTGCGAACCGATTTTAGGATCTTATTTTGTTGGTGTTGGGTTTCTTTTCAGTGAGCAAGTTCTTCTTTTGATCATTCGATGAGGGCAACAGGACGTCTGTAGCGCTCCTGTTGAGTGTTGGGGGCCCCCAAGTTCCTGATCAGGGGGTTTGTTGACGTTGGCGTCTTCTCATAGAATCTCCTGGCAATCTGCTGGTATTGCTGCAGCACCTCGAGCTCTTCTGCTTCTTCATGCAGATACTGGTGGGGGAACTGCGGATAGACGTGGAAAACTCGCTGCAAAATTTTGTTCTGTAACGACTGCAGTCGTTGTATATATCTTTTTGCTGCTCCACCCCAGACTTCACAAGCATAGTCGAAGAGTGGCCGCAGGTAGAGTCGAAAGATGAGGAGTCCGTTGGCTGTGGAGAGTTCAGAGTATTCATTGATGATTGGGTAAAGTGCACCCAGGCGTTGATTGATCTACATGCGTACGTCGTGAATGTGATGGCTCCAAGTTAATTTTTTGTCCATGGTCACGCCGAGATATTTTATTTTATCTTGCCACTAAAGTTGAACGTCATAAAGTCGAAGTAGTCGTTGTGGCATTGTCTGTTTTCTCGTGAAGATTATGGCCTGTGTCTTGGCAGGGTTGAAGCTTATTCGCCACTTAGCTGCCCAATCATCAAGAGCACTACACGCACTTTGAAGTCTAGGCACAAGTACCTCTTTCCATTTGCTTCGAGAATAAATCATAGTGTCATCTGTGTAGATGGCTTGCTCCACCCGTGGGACTGTTGGAAGGTCAGACGTGAAGATTGTGTAGAGCACAGGGCCGAGGACTGACCCTTGTGGGACTCCTGCTTTGATCTGGCGCACTGTTGCGATGGTGTCTTCGATTTTCACAGTGAAGGTGCGATTCTGTAGATATGATGCGATGAGTTGTACATAGGTCTTCGGGAAGCCGAAGTGATGCAATTTCCATATGAGGCCTTGATGCCACACACTGTCGAACGCTTTTGTCACATCAAGGAGTACTGCTCCGCAGAATTCCCGGCCGTTGAATGCAGCAGTTACGTATTCTATCGCCCGTAGTACCTGCCGTGTCGTAGAGTGTCCACTACGAAATCCGAAATGCTCCGATGGTAATAGTTCTTCTTCTTCTATGATGCGTTGTAGTCGTTGTAGTAGCAATCTTTCAAAAAGCTTGCTTATGTGTCGAAGTAGGCTGATGGGTCGATAACTCGTTGCTTCCTTGCGATTTTTGCCCGGTTTCGGTACTGCTACTACGATGTAGTGTTTCCACGCCGTTGGGAAGATGCTGTGTGAGATGAGGAAGTTGAATATCGCTATGAGGTGCACCAGTGCTGTCCCTGGAAGTTGCTTCAGAATTTGGCCAGTTAGTTCGTGTACACCTGGTGCTTTATTGTTGGGTACTGTCTTGATGCCGGCTGTCACTTCTTCCACGGCGATTGGAGAGATGGGTTCATCATCCTCATCTTCAGTTTGGAGGATTTGCGTAGCTTCTCTTTCAATTTCCTCAATCCGTTGGCGATCAGTGCGTTCGTCCAGAGGCTGGAAATTTTGCTCAAAGACGTCTGCGAGCATATTCGCTTTGTCTTGAGGGCAGTAGGCTGTTCGATCTTCTTTTGTCAATGGAGGTATCCTCGTCCTTTTGTGAGTAAGATGACGGACAGTGTGCCATCCAAGCGGGTCTGGCGTGAATGATCGTAGTCTGGCCGCCCAGTGTCTGTTTCTGTGACCAGTGAGGCCTGCTTTAATGTCGCGCCGCAGCTGATTGATTCGTCGTTTGAGATGAGCGTCGCGAGTGATCCTCCACTCTTTGCAGAGTCTGTTCCTCGTCCTTATGGCCACAAGGATTTCTTGTGGCAGATCCTCAGTTGGTGCACGTGATGGTCTGGGTGGCGGCGTGGCAGTGTGAGTGCATCCGTGATGATCGCCGTTAGTTGGTCTATGGAGCCTTCTGTGACTTCGTCTTCGTCGCTGATGTTGTTGATGGAATAGGTCACTTCGTCGCGGAATCGGTTCCAGTCGGTGCGTCGCGTGTTGAGTCGTCCGGCGTAGTGCTCTGCACCAACACGTAGCCTAAAGAGCACAAGAAGATGGTTGGAGTTAAGTTCGTTGGAGACGGGCAGAGCGGGAGCGGACGGAATAGGGAACGTCCAGAGCGGCATTGGAGCACCACTCGCGGGTGATGACTGAGAAGGGAACACCAGGAGGCCACGGCCGCAGTTGGAGACGGCCAGAGTGGGCGCGGACGGAATAGAGAACACCTAGAGCGGCAGGATAGCGCGACTAGCGGGCGCGGACCGACTAGGGAACGGCAAACAGAACACCAGGCACCGGGCAGGCGTAAATATGCGACCCGGTCCAGCAAGCAGCCAGACTCAGGGAGCACCTGATGAAGACGTCAAGCAATGACGTCGAAATATCGTGTTTGGAAGACGCTGATATCCAGCAGAAAACCCGATTTCCACGAGATGTCATCAAATCGCCGGGAAAGTCTTAGAAATTACATCACAAGACTCTACGGGGAGGAAATGTGCTTCAATATGAAGAAACTGGACAAGCTGTGACAACCCAAAGAGAGGATGGTGGGCTCACTCAACTTCATCCTCAGGTGCAGATAGAGAAATGGTGCCTGTATTTGCCAAAATCAAACATCATATTACGTCTAGGACGGCCAACAGGATCAAGCACCTAGCCAGCATCGCTCTGGTGAGAGAAAGAGTCCGTGACATCTGCCATAAACTTGATGTCACATCCAAGGAGCTGTTATATCTACATCTGTACACGGTTGCCAAACTAGCGCCAGAGGATTGGGACAGAATTGATGGAGTGTCTTGGTCACTAGCAGCATGCATTAACAACAATGCTACAGCCCGACAATTGGCAAAATTTGAACGCCTGAACAGCAGAGTGCAGCAAAATCAGGACACCGCAAGGTTGTAAATTTGAGTGACAGAACACTGGATGAAGCTACGCTGAAGGTTCTTGGCAGGGGCCTAAATTTCACTGTCACTCCTAGAGATCTACCGGTAGCCAATTTCATCAGCGCTGTGGTACAAGTCGTCAACACACTACCCTCAAGTACGACTGAAGAGATTCGGAGAGAGACGTGCAGAGCCCTTACCATAGCCAGGCCGCCTAAGTCTAACATCTAAAAAGACGAGAGGAAGGCCCTCAGGAGATTACGAGAAGATGATGACATAGTGGTGTTACCAGCAGACAAAGGGAACTCCACAGTCATATTGCAGAAAGGTGACTATGACCTGAAGATCTGGCGACTTCTGGAGGACCTGGCTTACAAACCACTAGAACAGGATCCAACTGACAGGGTGGACAGAAAATCCAAGTCTCTGCTGAAGGAAACTGGCTGGCTTGAGAAAGTTATCAAACAACTGAAATCCTAGGCACCAGTCCCACCCAGACTCTATGGACTACGTAAAATCCACAAAGAGGGTGTACCACTACGACCCATTGTGAGAAATATTGGAGCAGCCACGTACCCAGCTGCTACATATCTCAAGAAAATGTTGGCACCATATGTGGGGAAGTGTGCACACCACATTCACAACTCACAAGACTTTGTGGAACGTCTTAAAAATCTATGTTTCTCAGATGCAGATTTAATGTTCAGTTTTGACGTGGTGTCCCTGTTCACCAGAGTGCCCCTTAAGGACACACTTGACTTAATCAGTGAGAAGTTTGATGGAGCTGTGCTGGATCTGATTAAGCATATTCTAACATCAACTTACTTCCTTTGTGGAACAGACTGAAGGGGTGGCGATGGATAGCCCCTTGTCACCAGTAGTCGCCAACCTGTTTATGGAGAAGTTTGAGGATGAGGCTCTTACAACTGCCACTTACCAGCCAACATGCTTCCTGAGATACATTGATGACACATTTGTCATAAGGCCACACGGTCGCGAAAAGCTGGATGACTTCCTGGACCACCTGAACTCAAGGCATCCGAATATTAAATTCACTATGGAGCTAGAAAAGGATGGTCAGCTGCCGTTTCTGGATGTCCTGGTGAAGGCGGATGGCACCTTCAGCCACAGTGTGTACCGAAAGCCAACACACACAGTTCTATACCTACAGGCTGACAGCTGCCACCACCCAGCACAAAAGACCGTGGTGCTTAGAACACTCGTACACCAAGCCCAGACACTGTCTGACACTGACAGCCTGGCAGGGGAACTTGAACATCTTCAAAAAGTGTTTGCTAACAACGGATTCTCATCCAGGGACATCCGCAGAGCTATACATCCCACCAGACGTCAGGATAAACCGGAGAACGAGGAAGAAGAAGAAATCAAGAAACTGGCATTTTTACCATATGGCGGGCCTGTCTCTGCCAAGATCAGCAGAATACTAATTAACCATAACATCAAGAGTGTCTTCTGCCCAACTAGCAAAATCAGGGCTTTACTTGGAACAGTCAAAGATGACCTGGGTTTAAGGAAGTCTGGCATTTACAATATTCCTTGTGAATGCGGTATGTCCTACATTGGCCAAACGACTAGAACGGTGGAAATCAGATGTAAGGAACACCAGCGACATACCAGGCTAAGGCAGGCCACAAAATCAGCAGTAGCAGAACACTGCCTAGAACTGGAACATTCCATGGATTATGAGAACACCAAGATCATGGTCCAGACCCCCAGGTTCTGGGATAGTGTCATCACTAAATCTATAGAGATACAGATGGCACAAAACTTGATTAACCGGGAAGCAGGATACCAGCTAAGCACTGCATGGAACCCGGCATTTGAACTGCTGAAGCAATGCCGGAGAAAATATGTTTCCAACACCATCAACGAGCCTCAGACACCGCACACTGCGGGCATGAACCAAGAAGGGAACACCAGGAAGCCTCAGCCGCAGTCGGAGACGGCCAGAGCGCGAGCGGACGGAATAGGGAACGTCCAGAGCGGCATTGGAGCGCCACTCAGGGGTGCGGACCGAGAAGGGAACACCAGGAGGCCACGGCCGCAGTTGGAGACGGCCAGAGCGGGCGCGGACGGAATAGAGAACACCTAGAGCGGCAGGATAGCGCGAGTAGCGGGCGCGGACCGACTAGGGAACGGCAGACAGAACACCAGGCACCGGGCGGGCATAAATATGCGACCCGGTCCAGCAAGCAGCCAGTCTCAGGGAGCACCTGATGAAGACGTCAACTAATGACGTCGAAATATCGTGTTTGGAAGACGCTGATATCCGGCAGAAAACCCGATTTCCACGAGATGTCATCAAATCGCCGGGAAAGTCTAAGAAATTACAATACAATAACTTGCTCATGCTCCCTATGTTAAAGCGCATTTACTCTGAGATGATCTAACTGACCTGTAAATACATTGAGCTTCGAATTCTGTGTAAGCTGGAAATTTTCGCGGTGTGTTGCAGCCAACTATCCATTTCTGTTGGAGTTCTGTGCTTTTGGAAAAGAAAACACCGCCATCTGCAGCCCATTTTCATAGTTTACTCTGCATCATGGCACAAAACTCTTGCACACCATTTCGAATAACGACATCGAAAGGTCAGAATTAAAAACAGATTTATTTCTATAGATCAAGTCTAACGATGAAACGATACATTTTGAAATTAATGTAAACAGTAACCAAAGTTTTGTTTACATAAAGACTATATTGCGAATTGCTTGTACAGATAGTTCCATAGAAATTAGATACATTATTATAGACAGGGTTTTTTCAGTCCATATTGCTTTGTATTCGTCGGTTCTTTTTCCTGCAGTGCTTCGTGTACCACATGAAATGAACAGCGTGTTCAATTGATGGGTTTAGTTGCATTTTTGGTACAGCTATTTAGCCCACTTCTGGCCACCACTAGCGCTAATTCTAACATATGCTCTCGTTCAAGAAATATCTACGTGAATATGTCTTACACAGTACTATTTTCATATAGCTTCATGATGGCCACTGTCGACACATCCGATCTAGGACCTCCAAAAATTGCTACCCAGACTTGAGTCTGATGTTATTTTTCAACTATCGAACTGCGACTAATGTGACACGCATTGTAAAACGGTTTACTGAATATGAAGTATGCCCATCATAAGGAGCTAAGTTTCTCAGTCACACTTATCAACTGTGTAAATAAAAACAAAGCGAGTAATTGGACGCAACTGCGAAAACTTCACTTGGTTGAGACACTTTCCTGCGTAAAATTAGATTCTGCTGGTGCTGCCATCGAACGGAGTGCCATGCAATTAACGCCCTGTTACAAACTTTCGTCACAAAATGGCAGCATAGCAGACAGCCTTGCGCCTGTGTGAGATCGTTACTCCATGTGAAGTATCCGACTGTGTCATCAGGTCCCAGAACTGTCAGAACTCTGGCAGCGCCGTAATTCGCACAGCGTGGAACCGCCTCGCGCCCTCCCCATTGCTGCTGCTCCACTGAACACAGCAGCCGGCCGCTGTGGTCTCGCAGTTCTAGGCGCGCAGTCCGGAACCGTGTGACTGCTACGGTCGCAGGTTCGAATCCTGCCTCGGGCATGGATGTGTGTGATGTCCTTAGGTTAGTTAGGTTTAAGTAGTTCTAAGTTCTAGGGGACTGATGACCTCAGATGTTAAGTCCCATAGTGCTCAGAGCCATTTGAACCACTGAACACAGCGACTGCTGACAAAGCTCTGCAGGCTGTGTGGCTATGCGGTCGGCTGTATAGTAATTTGGAACAACTTTTGTGACACGTTAACTAACCTTTAGATTTGTCATTTTTTCTTCATTGTGACTGCAACCGAGCTGCGACTGACAGTGAAACGATTAGAACTAATCTTAATCCTGTGCCTTGGCAGAACAGCCTAAGCTGCGCCGTCACCACTCTCTCCCCTTCACACTACTTTTTTGCAAATTTATTATTTATGGAATTTTGTAAATTGTCAGCTTTGTTTACTAAAATGGTGTCTTTATTGATAAATATCACTTAAATGAGCTATGTAAGTGAAAAGTTATGTATCAGTCGTGTAAATGAAAACAAATTGTACAACCAATTTTCTAAAACAATTTAACGTGAAAGAAAAACTTTGTCTACTGTTAATGCAGCTACTACTGTAGTTCAGTAAGTTGTACTATAAAGAACAGATTTCATTTGGCCCTTAAAAATTATTAATGGCAATAATTACTAATCCATACGTATTATAAAATATATGTACGTATGTTCCACATCTCCTAAAGCGCTGGACTAATTTCAACCAAACTCAGTACAGAAATCGCTCACGTATTGTCTCGAAATGAGGAGGATTGCCCCTCCCTTTATCGTTCTTACACTTTCACACTACTGTTCTCTTGATTTAGATGAACTATTCACGCATCCATTACTACGGTCCCCCCACACTTTTCGTTTTATATTTAACATGTATTGTCGAAGTTATTAAAAATCTACACCCAAAAATTTTCACGAAATTTACGATTCTGTATGCGGCTAAGTGATATTCTTTTATGATTTCTAATCCGTTTTAAAAAAAAGTGATAAATGAAGATATTCACTTAATGTTTTTAATTTTTCTGATTTGAAACGGAAACTGATTCTGCTGCATGAAGCACCATTCCCCTCCCCGCATCTTTTCGGGTTCTTTCCGTCGCGAGTGCAGAAAGCAGCAGCAGGTTACGGGGGGGGATCCCACACTCGACTGGCTCTGCATAGTGCACGGAGACGAGGCGAGATGGCAGCAGCTGCTTCGGTCGGCTAACAGCATGCGCCCCCTGTAGTACAAACTGTCACCGACAGATGGCAGACGTGAGCTGTAGAAAGGACTGGCCACCTGACCCTCTATAGCAAAACGCAAAGTCACGGACAAGCCTGGTTCTTGTCATAACAGCTGGTTTTTTCTTTGCTGGACACCTAAATTCATGATAAAAAACAAAAAGATAAATAAAAAATGAAATGAAAAAGTGTTGCAAGAAAAGGATGAAAGACTCAACCACTACACACGCATACACACCATGATTTTTTATTGTAAAATAATTTAAAGCCTTTTCCCTATGTTTTAACACGAAATGGCTGAAGAATGTTGGAAACATTATAAAAGGAAAGTGCGGTTATGTGGTGCGTTAAGCGAATGGGTTCGGAAACAGTAACTTACGAGTGCACATTTTTTCTTGTAGTGATAACGTTGAGTGCTGGTTCATACCCATGTCTGCCATTCGTGAGGATACTTATGTGGGTTTCTGTCAGTGCAAACCAGTATCAGTTCAAGAGGGTGTACCTCTTTCCTGAAAGCGTAACAAAGTCACGAGGCTTAGTTCTCGACGATTAATTTGTGTATCGTTTACTAAGAGGTGGTGCCGCCCATTATCATTTACAAAGAAATTGTGCTGTTCCTGTATAAAATAGCACAAAATGCATGTGACGCTGGTTACAAACAATGTGATCATATGCAAAATTTTACTACTTGCAATAGCAACCCACATATACCACAGCCTGTAAATCACACTAACGGAGTTACTGTGTTAGAGACACTTACAACAAAAGTTAGCTGAAAGGATGATGCAATTACTCTGGTGATAGTAAGTTTAATTACTTCGTCAAAAAAGTAATTCACTAAGATACAAACGACTTAACAAAAAACGCATGGATGTTCTTGCCGGAAACAGTTTAATTGAAACGCTTATGTAATTATTTTTTCAGGGACCAAAGCAAAAAGAGAGATTTAGTGAATCTGATAACTTTGTCTGTCTGTGTCAAATATGTAGCATAATACTTCTGTTAATGAAGTGAAAACTTTGTAAATAAAATACAGGCCTACTTTTATGCGATTTCAGTGCTAACAGTGCAGTTACAGAAATCGACAAAAGTCAGAATGAAAAAAAAAAAAATGACAAATCTAAAAGTTTGTTAATGTGTCACAAAAGTTGTTCCAAATTACTGTACAGTTGACAGTTTTGCCCTCTTGCTGTTACTCTCGCCATGGCTATCGTTAATTTTTGTAATATAATTATTGAGAATCACATTACGCATTACTTTCACTACACACTGAAAAATTCTGCCGCCTGAGTGATCTACCAGATTAAAAAACAAAACAAAAAAAGAAACCTTCTTAGGAAGAAGTTCCTCTTTAACCTTACACCTAAATTTCTCTGCGATGAGCATCTCATGCAGCTGACTTCATGTTCTCCATACATCAAAACTTTGCCGGCCGAGCAGTTCTAGGCGCTACAGCCTGGAACCGCGTGACCGCTACAGTCGCAGGTTCGAATCCCGCCTTGGGCATGGATGTGTGTGATGTCCTTAGGTTGGTTACATTTAAGTAGTTCTAAGTTCTAGGGGACTGATGACCTCAGAAGTTAAGTCCCATAGTGCTCAGAGCCACTAGAACCATAAAATCTTTAAGCACCAAAGAAATAAACATAACAGCTTTAATAACCTCATTATTAGAACAATACAGTCTAACTCTGTCCTCCTTTCTTATACATTCGTAACCTTCATCATTTTCTGTTACTGACAATGTTCTATCTAGCACTAAATTTGTTTCACAAGTCTCACACCTCAGCTTCTTAAGAACTGCTCTGGCACAATACGCCGACAAGTATGTGAAAACAGGTAAGTACTCGTGAAGATACTGAATCTGTTCCTGAATGAAATCCATTACCCTGCCAATGTTTGGTGTTGGAGGTGATGGTAGGGTGACATCATCTGCACTTTCAAAACAATCTAAATCTATGCCACCTTCTCCAAGAGAAGATGATCAAATTTACAAAGGTCTGAATTTTTAGCTTGGGTTCAATTTCAAATACATGTGTCGAAGATACTAAATATTGAGATCATGCCATTGTTCGGTATTTTTTCCAAATTTTTCTTCTACAGCATTTGTCTGAACCTTTCCTGGCAAAAGATATTTAAAAATCGAGTTCTGACTGGGAACGTTGTCACTTCTAAAAGAACATGAGTGGTATGTGATATGGGCAAATGTGTGTCGTCGAATAATCCAAATGTACTATCTGGAAGTTCCCACTTATACAGCTATGATAAAAATCTTTGTATGAAGAAAGAAAACTTTGAATCACAAAAATCTAAAGCCTAGTTGCTGCATTTTCAGAATTGAATGTAGCACACAAAATGGTACCTCCTGTGAAGTCCAAACAACGCTTCAAGTGAATTTCACCAACCATTAGTGAAAGAACATCATATGCTTCACACAGAAACTGGAATTTCTGTTTTGTATACAACAAAAAATTGCCACTTAGCTGCTCAGCTGCTGGTGGTTATGCAGTGTATTAGGATGGCGTAGCACAAGACAGTGTGTGCTTTTTATAAACTCGAAACATGCCGTGATACTGAACATAGAATACCGTTATACATAATACAGTCTGGCGAGTATCTGTAATGCTTCTCTTGGACACCCATTAAATTTGCTTACTCATATAAAAAATTAGTTTGACTGCTTTCAGTTTTATCAAAAAAAAATTCTATATTTTTCAAATAACTGGTTATAAATAGCAAGTGCTCTGTTATTGAACTATCGCTGTTTGTCTGGTGAAGTTTTCCACCTTATCAATAATGTCAGTTCAGTAATTTAAATGGTTTATAGTTAGTGTGAAATGTCTTGTATGAACCTGGATAAAATTTGGATGTCAGTGCTGCACCGCAAGCGTGACGATCGATTACTTTCAATCGCTAATGTTGGCGTCACCAGAGACAATCTCATAGCCGACGCCACGTGATCGACAGTGGCGCCCTCTGCACTGCCCATACAATCAGCGCTTCCTCGAGTTCTCTCCGCAGTTCGCCACCGTACCTCCCAGGATGTCTCCCGCAGTCAGAGACGAAACGTCAGGAGACAGTTTTATACTTCGACCACGGTCTATCAGCCCGGAAGTTTTAAGTGAAGACAATACCGGCCGTGAAAGCTTACATTGTATTTCTTGTATGAAGTCTCGTGTTAACACTTTTATCAACATACATCTGTATACTTCAGTCGGTACTATAATAAAATAATGGAATAGATGATAATAAAATGTTGAAATGCGTGGCTTTTTAAAATGTATTGAATTACTGAGGTTAATTTTTCGGCATGAATGACAAGCACAATAAGCTGAGCTATGTCTGGAAATAAGTTCGTATTAGTTCATATTATTTTGCAGGGCGAAGTAGTTTCTTTCTCCGCTGTAAATTTGTGCTTACCATTCTTTATAATGCTACGTTTGGTCTCTGTGTTCACCTTTGAAGTCTTGACCGTGTTCCCATAAAGCTTATCGGACTTCGTAGTTTTCCAAAGTACACAGGTGGGCTTCAGTTCTTGTAATTAGTGTACTATTTGAAATAACAACCCACACGACCTTTCTGTTAATAAAACAATACTGTATTTTTGTAAACGGTGCACATATGAAATACATACTCCTCACTTATTCATAGCGACCCCAAAATGGCAGTCTACAATTACTCGCTAAAAATGGCGTGCTTCTCACTCGTTCACTAGCTGAGCGCGAATCCTTCCTTCCTCCTACTGGTACCAGAAAAAATACTCTGTTTTTTAACGACTGAAAGTCAAAAAATACATGACGGTAGGCATAGGCTCTATGATGGGCTACCGCTTCATGTTCTCTCTCTGCCTTTAAGGAAGACGGAAACATAAAGGAAATGCAAAAGGTTTATCACAGTACTCAGCATAACAGAACACAAATGTCTAGGGATATCTGCTGTTTCCATTAGAATAAAACTAATGCCACAATCTGACTTTCTAACACGCCACCCTTTGGGCAGCTTCATCGCCTCTGAACACTTATGTAAGTTATTCAAGTCTACGAAACGTGTTTTTTTTCTCATACTGCGCATGTGTTGTTAAATTGGCTGCAACAGCTAGTTCTAAGTTTCTGTTTTCCAGACGCTACTGTCTCTCATCTCTACTGGCTCTTGAAGGAGAAGCTAACGAAAGGCACTTTGGACAGTTATGCAGAATCGATGATGTGGTTCCTGGTTTAAGGTGAGGTTTAGAAAGAGGCACAGAGTATTTCTAACCTGTGGAACTGTCAAAATATTCACCACGTCTCAGAATGAGGTCCTCAGTGAAGTGGAGCCTGAAGACTTTGAAATAGAAAAACTTTTATCTGCTACATACGATAATGTACAAGGGAAATGATGCCACTAAGGAAAGACGGGATTAGCGTTGGTTACGTTCAGAACAAATATGTTAATACTGACTCGGTATTTTAAACTACAAAGCTGTTGCTGCACATGTAAATCAATCTGCCATTGATTCAGTACTGTATAAAGCCAACTTAGCTATAGAAAGGCTTTTACGTCAACCGAAATCACGTTGTTATCGAACAACTAGACTTTATGCTAACTTAAGCAGGTGACACATTGCTCATGCTCTCTGTATTAAAGCACACGTACTCCGAGACAATCTCAATGAACGGTAATGACGCTGAACATACCTTTGTATTCTGTGTAAGCTGGAAATTTTCGCGGTGTGTTGCAGTCAACTATCCATTCCTGTTGGAGCTGTGTGCTTTTAGGAAACGAAAACACCGCCACCCGCAGCCCATTTTCATAATCTCCTCTCCCACGTGGCACACAATACTTGTAAACCATTTGGAATGACGACATCGAAACTTCAGAATTGAAAACAGACCTATTTCTGTAGATCAAGTCTCGAGATGAAACAGTATAAATTGAAATCAACGTAAACGGTAAACAAATGTTTGTTTACTGTGTAGGTTAGGCAACATAGAGATTACGTTCCGAATTGCTTATACAGATAATTTTACAGAAACTAATCACGTGATTATGCACCTTAAATTTTTCACCGCGTATTACTCTATAGCCGTCGTTTCTTTCTCTTGCAATGTTTCTTATATCTATGAAATGAACAGCCCGCTCAATTGGTGTGCCTAGTTGCACTGTATGTGCAGCCACCACTAGCTCTTGCTGTAATGCAAATACTGCATTATTACACATCTCCATTCTATATCACTACCGCCACGATCGCTCACGCGATATACTGCAGTAATCGCAAATGTAATTCAATACAGCTTGCGGAAAGACGAGCGGCGACTAATGTAACACACGTTGTAAAACTTTTGACTGAGCAAGAAGTATGCCCACGAAAAAGATTTAAGTATTAAAGTGACATATACCAGGCGTACAAATGAAAACAGAGCAAGTAATGACCGCTACTGCGAAAACTTCAGTTCACTGAGATATTCTCCTGTAAAAGTAAAAAAAATAAAAAAATAAAAACGAAATTAAGTCAGGTACGGCTGGTAGTGACATCTAACGGCGCGATACGCAACTAAGGCCTTGTTGCAAGCTATTGCCGCGAGATGGCAGCACAATAGGCAGCTCTACAATTGTGCGCGATCGTTACTCGACGAAAGTTTCGACGTACAGCGCGACGTCGTCAGGTTCCGGACTCTCAGAACTCCGACCCCGTAATTCGCACAGCGGCCTCACCACTGCCGGTACTCCACGCAGCTCCACAGCTCCACAGCTCTGCAGGCTGCGTGGCTGAGCGGTCGGCGTCTCCGTCGCCCAGACCTCCATCTGCAACCAACCCACCCGCCTCGGCAGAATACTGACATGGAACACACACCTCGTCATCACTCAACAGAAATCACCGATATCACCAGCAAATCCCTCCTCAGTCGCTGTCTCCCGTCTGTGCCCTTGGCCGAACTGCCAAAGCTGCCCCGCCTCCATTCCCTCCAACCGAAACCTACTTCTTTGCCAATGGATGTATTTATGGAACTTCTTAAGTTGTAAGGTATGTTTAATAAAAAAGAAGCGTTACTAAAAAGTATTACTTGAGTGCGCTACATAATTCAGAAATTAAGTATCTTCCGTGCAAATAAAAAACAAAATGTATAATAAATTTCCTAAAACAATTGCAAGCGAAACAAAAACTATTTCTATTGTTGATGGAGCTACTACTGTAGTTCGATATGATGTATTATACAGGATTGGCCCTCATAAATTATTATTGGCCATTATATTCTACATCTCCTAAGCCACTGGACCAATTTCAACCAAACCGGATCACATATCACACAGCTACTGCCTTAAAATAAGGAGGAAGACGCCTTTCTTTACTGTTCGTACACATCATTTGCAGTTCTCATTAGTTAGATAAACTATTCACGCATCAATTGCTGCGGTCACCCCACACTTTTCTTTTTAAATTTTACATGTATTGTCGCAGTTATTAAAAAAACCATACATGGACATTTTCAGAAAATTTAGGAACCTATATGAGGCTAAGGGAAGGTTTTTTTATACTTTTTATTCCGTTTTAAAAATGTGTATAATGAAGCATTTCCTTAATTTTTCAATTTTCCTGATAAGAAATGGAACTGGGTGAGCTGAAACACGCACGCTTCGCTTCTCTTCGTTGTTTGTCCGTTCCGTTGTGTTTCGCTCTGCGGAACCATGAGAACAGAAAGCTGCAGGAGGTAATGGCAGAGATTTCACACTCTGCCCTCTCCACATAGTGTACGGAGGCGATGCGAGATGGCAGCAGCTGTTGGCCTCGTAGTAATAACTGTCACCGACAGATGGCAGGGTAGAATCTTTGCCACTAGAGCCCTGTATACGGGAGAGTACAGCCAACGTGCTAGCGGCCGTCATTTTAGGCCTACTGCACTATGGACGGAACTGTAAAATTCGACTTTATGAAGAAGGGAACCGGCCTGAATATGACAATGCGTTAAGTAAACTAATAACTATCATTATTAATCGTTACATCTTTGATAACTCGGCGTCTATGGTGAAAATTAATGAAAAGTTGCTACTCTGTCACTGTGATCTACACGTTTATCAATATAACTAGCAGTAATTTTTTTCTTACGCTGACCTTTGTGGAAAGTATTCCATGCTCTAATGATAGACTCCAGTCAAGGTCTTCTGAGGTGCATACATGACTTATAGTACATATTAATATACAAATGCATTCTTCGATTTGCATAATTCCTTTTTTAATGCTTGTTTGTTGCAAATTATGGTAGTTATTTATAATAAAAAATAAAGAAAACACAATTACAAATTACAGTTTAGCTAAAGCATACGAAAGACAATAAACCTCTTCTTCTTAAAATACCTTTACTGCATTTCTCATACCAATATCTCTACTTCCGCACTTGGCTGTGGCATCCTTCTGTACCTGATAGTTATATTTCTTCAGAAGAATATAAATTCGAGTCTTCAAAAATTCATGTACAACTCTCTCCACGACACTGTGACAAGAAGGAATATTCTGAATGAGTTCCTCGATTGATTTGTGTGCAACTGCCTCCAGTGCTTGGAGGGACAACTTCGATTCCAGAAAGAGTTTTTCATTCACACGAACGATTTTTCTGCCATCTTAATAATGCGAAATATTTCTTGGGAAATGCATTCCAAGCTGTCTTGAGCTGTGTGACTTTTTAGTTCAGTGAGTCTCCGTACTGCTTCACATTCAGACTTCTCCTTAGCTGAAAGTGATTCTCAGCACGCTCCACAAAGCAAACACTTTTACTTCACTTGCTTTATTGTTCTGCTTCCTCAGGTGGCATTTCTTCACCATCGCTTACGTCTGATTTCGCGCTTGCAAGCAAGTCTGCATCGTCTGTGCCTTCTGCTTCTTCGTACGTCCGTCTGTGTTCCAAGTAGTGGGCAAGAAATTCACCATCTTCTGTCTGATAACTTCCATGGCGACTGCGACGAAAATACTGTGATACAGCAATAAGCCGCAGTATCATCTTGAAACTAAGACAATCTGGAACAGGAGTACTGGCTCGAACCATACTGAAAAGGATTTTCATGGCATCCTGTGACAGCCTGTACAACGGAACGCACTGGAAACCTTTTTCGTTCAGAAGATAATCCTGGACACTAATAGCTGTGCCTGTTGTTAGAATAACTCCAGATAGTACAGGTTTCCAGATACCCCTGTTTCAATTTTCAAACAGCGATATGACACTCTTAAGGAACTGTACAGCATCATTGTGTTTGTACTCAACAGCTCTACGCATGGCACTTTGCCTGTTCCTTGAGGTCAATAATTTAAACCAACCGAAAACTGTGGCTATGGAAAACGCTGTTGATGTGGCAGAATCTTCAAGTACGTCTTTCACTATTGCATACTGTAACGCTGCTGCAAAGCTGTGATTTAAAAGTGCGTAAGCAGGACCAACCTTCATTTTATCATACTTCCCTGGTCTTATGACATTATCTTTTAAATCCCAAGCAATATTTCAATTCTTTTCCTTGTCAAACTCGTACAGTTTTTTGATAGGCTCAATAGAGACTACCGTTCCCGCCAAATTATTGTCTGAAACTACTTGCTGTGTAGGATAATGTGATCAGAATTAGTTAGGCGATTCGTCACATTCTCCAGGATATGAGGTACGTCAGGCATGAAGTACAGCTTTCGCTCTGGAGAAAATGGATGCTGGCAGAAATTCTTTGTTTCATTATAACGACCAGCAATAATACCACATTCACGCCAAAGTGCCTGATTGTGTCCACCCATATCTGATACAATAACTTCTACCATCAAACCAGTCGCTTCACACTTCATAATTAATTGCCACAGCAACTACTTTAGTTCTTTACCTGAAATTAATTTCCCGGTGAAATGGTAACCAATTATTTGCTTCCATCGCGTACTTAGACCACCAGGCATAAATACCAAGGCTTGACAAGCATGTTTTGCGTACGAATTGCTGGAAATGGTAGAAAGCCAATTACGAATTTCAATGAAATGTCGTAATTTAGGCCTTGTGTGAGACTCATCTCTTCCATCATTATTGTAACACGTCTTTCAAAGTGATTCATGGTGCCTACCTTCACTTTAAGAGCGGATACGAAATCCTCCAAAATACCTGAACTGAATGCCAGAGACTCAAGTTTCCTTTGTAGAGTTCGTTCGCTTGGTAATGGTTGTTCCAGTTCTCTTACCACATTATATGCAATGCTTCCACAACCTAATCGAATTTTCAAAGCCTTCTTAACAGTTTCCGTTGACCACTTTGTCCCTCTCATAGTTTTTTTCTGCAGTGCTGAGCTCTGATCGCCGTTTCAAAAAGATTTCACACTGCAGCCCTTGTATCAATTTTATCATTCGCACTGTGTAGTTGCTTCTGCAATAACTGGATTTTCCTTTTCAAAGACCGAGAGAGGTGGCGCAGTGGTTAGCACACTGGACACGCATTCGGGAGGACGACGGTTCAATCCCGCGTCCGGCCATCCTGATTTAGGTTTTCCGTGATTTCCCTAAATCGCTCCAGGCAAATGTCGCGATGGTTCCTTTCAAAGGGCACGCCCACTTTCCTTCCCCATCCGTCCCTAATCACATGAGACCGATGACCTCGCTGTCTGGTCTCCTCCCCCAAAACCAACTAACCTTTTCAAAGTTTCTAGTTTCGTTTCATTGTCATTCTCAGGAGGTAATCCGACGTCAGAATTGTGAACATGCGGCAAAACGTCTTAAGGAAGTACGCAAACTTGCTCATTACGGTACCTGAAAAGAAATAATATTAATAATAACAGCAACAAAAACTGTTTTGTCGAACGACAACGCGAGAAATTTATGTTTCATAAAAAGTTAGTAGTAAATTAAGTAGATGCGTTTCTGTTTAGTTACATATATTTAAACAGCACCTGGCTCTGTCTGTGTAGTGTTAAGTGCACCCAGGCTCCCTTTGCAAAGCCCTGTCCTTTGGTGGCTTTCATATCTTAATTTGAGGACGATGACTAAATATAGTGGGTACTGCATTAGGTTTCAGTTTTTTAACACCATCCTTACGATTTGCCTCAAACTGATCAGATGTGAAGTGAAGCTAAAAATGACAATCCAAATTACACTGTTAATTAAAGTTCGAAACTAATACTTGTAAAGTAGTAAAGATGGCATTATGAATAGCTAACAGAATAAACGTTTTAAATTTCATATACATGAAGTACATCCGTATTTGAAGATTTTATTCTTCAGGTTCCGTCTCTTACTCAATGGTGATCGTAAGCAGTATTGTAAAAATGATGTGTTTGTAACTTTATTAATACTATCAATAACATTGTTGATGGATTTAGACCTGTTTGTATACTACTATTACTACAAAAATTTATAAAGTGAAAAAAAAATTTGGTTCCACATGGAATTGAACCTAGGTCCCAGATATCAAATGCTATACCGACTTAGCTATACTTTCACTGTCATATTAGGTTTATAATACATAAATCACATAATTATCTGATACAAAGATAAGTTTGCTTACCTCACAGAATTTAGCTCTTTCGTGTGGAAATGTATCTTTTCTTCCAATACGGTGTAGCCACAATTCGCGTCTTTTCGCATTCCATGCGCCCTGTGGAATGCGGAAAAGCTTGCTACCTCGGACTGGTTTCCTATAACAATTAATAGCACAGCATTGCGGCATTTTCACTATAGAACAGTGGAACACGCCACGTTAAGCTCTTAATTTAATACATAAAGAGTATATATATTTCGAACACCTGTAAATACTAAAATATCGGCTAGTTAATTCAGATTTGCCATTTACGCTCACCTATTGCTTAGGCTCAAAATGGCTGCTTCCGTTCGCTCGCCTCAACCGACCAATAGCAGCCGCCGATTGTTGGCAATCCGCACATAAAAGGTTGGCGGCACTCTCTGTCATACAGGGCTCTATTTTCCACCTCCTGCATGTTCCCGGCAACCTGGCGCTCCACAGTAAAACGCGATTTCAGTGGGAAGAATGTATCCTTTTCTGGCTGGAGACTAAAATTCTTTGCTCAAAGCGAAAAAAAATTATAAAACGCTGTTGCTAGTAAGGGAAGAAGAACTTAACCATGACACACACACACAGAGATACCATAATTTTGTTTTCTAAATTTTTGTTGTGAACAGGCAGAATACTGCGCAGCGGTCAGCAACGTCTATATAAGGCAACAAGCGTCTGACGGATTTGTTAGATCGATTTCTGCTGCTGCTATGGTTGGTTATTTAAAGAGTCTGGATGTGTTGTTAGAGTCGGCACATGTGTGATGTGGGGATTTCCCCGTACGGACATTTCAGGAGTGTACCGTGAATGTCAGGAATCTGGTAAAACAACAAATCTCCGACATCGCTGCGGTCGGGAAAACATGGCCCTCTGTGTCAGTGGGAGACTGTTCAAGCTGGTGGAGCCTCTGTAGTGGCGTGGGGCATGTGCAGTTGGCGTGATATGGGACCCTTGATTCGTCTAGATACGACTCTGACAGGTGACACGTACGTAAGTATCCTGTGTCATCACCTACATCCATTCATGTCCGTTGTGCATTCCGACGAACTTGGGCAATTCCAGCAGGACAATGCATCACCCCACACGTTCAGAATTGCTACAGAGTTTGTCAAGGAACACACTTCTGAGTTTAAACACTTCCGCTGGCCGCCTAACTCCCCAGACGTGAACATTATTGAGCATATCTGGGATGGCTTGCAACGTGCTGTTCAGAAGGATCTCCTGCCGCTCGTAATCTTACGGATTTATGGACAGCCGTGGAGGATTCATGTCGTCAATTTCCTCCAGCATTTTATCAGACATTAATCGAGGCCATGCCACGTCGTGTTATGGCACTTCTGCATGCTCTCTGGGCTCTGCACGATATTAGGCAGGTGTACCTGGTTTTTTGGCTCTTCAGTGTATTAGTGCAAGAAGCAGTGGAACCATTTATAATTAGAAAAAAGGATGCCATTACTTTCTTTTCACCGGGACAGGCTGTGCAGTTGCAGTAACTGATGTTTATATTCCGTGCTGCCACCTCTTGGTTCTCCAAACAACGAACACATGATCTGTGGCAAGCGTGTATCGTACATTATACCACAGGTGGGAAAAGGTTCAGCTGCCGCGGTAGCTCGCCACTAAAGAGGCTGTGACCACGCTGCCGAAGACGGCCTGAAAGCCTTCTGTTGGCGACGCCAAGCCGCAGCTTTACAGCCCTCGCTTGGTAGCAGTCGAGAGCAGTCGATCGATTGCAGTCGTTTCTGTGTCTCGCGTTTTGACGTTGTGTGGAAGAGTAAATCAAGTTAGCGCAAGGCAGCATCTGCACATTTCTTGTTCTTTACTAGTGTTGATATAAGATTTGCAATGCTTTAGCCGAGAATGTTTCATACTCGTTCTATTGATTCGTTGCGAATGCTATATACGCGCACCTGCTCTATTCTACGCAATTTCTGATGGATTCAAATCGTGTAAACTCTACCGGTGGTGCAGGACGGTAATGCAATCGTATGAGTAGTAAGGGACTTGTTGTTCTGTAACTGTGCACTTGGCTGTGCACCACAAGTTTTTCATAGTGGCTTTCTGCAACCTAGGAGACTAGAGTCGTAGGACTTCTCCTAAAAGTAATGGATACTGCTTTCAGTCGGCTACAGATCTTTTTAAATAATAACTTACTTCCATCGGTATATTGGTTTCACATTGTTCAACCATAACAAGTTTATAGTGATCACTTTCTGTATCTGTGGCTTTCAGATGTGTTGTGGAATTCTCAGCAATCTTTTTATTCAGTTTGTTTCTGCAGCACAATTTCTGAAATCATCTCCTTGACGCTTTTAGTGTCACTTAAAGAGGTAAATGCATCTCGAAAATGTGGAGTCTTGAAATGAGGAGCTGAGAGCGTGGCAACAGCAAAGATATTAACGTTTTCAGCGTGTACCAATTGTTTTTTAATTTCAGCAGTTACGTTGTTTTTAAAACTCTCTGCAATTGTTTGTTTCGATTGAAAGCCAAGTACTCTTATAGTAATCAGTCTGATAAGTGGTATTACTATACTACAGGTTATAAATCTTATCCCACTGATTTTACGAGTCGTTATCTCAATTGGTCATAATATCTCGTACACTTCGGTTAAATCAATTATTTGTTTTGCGTTTAACATTTCCGGTGCGCTGGTGTCGCAACTAATAATCTTGTTGACGTCAGGTAGCAGTTTTAAACTTAGCATTACTAATGCGTTTTCCATAACCCGTAAACCATTGTTACAATGAAGGGGGTGAGGGGGGGAGGCACTTTATGTTCACCAACAATCAAAAAAATTACTTAGCAACACCAGCGCATTTTTCATAACGCTTACGTCAAGTGGCGGGGTATTTTACAGTCTTCAGAATTGATTCTAAAAAAGTGAAATTTTGTTCATTGTATTTTTCGTTCACTTATGCTGATGTGTAAGAAGATGTTTGAATCTGAAAGTAAGAATAAGAAATTTGTGGGAAAATGCACAGTATCTGTTATTAAGACAAACTGTTAGATTACGTTTTACTACAAAATTTAAAATGGTTTCGGAATTTGTTACAAAAAACCAACAAAAGCAATAAATACGATTTTCTCAAAATTTCAAAATATAAAGTGCCAGATTAGATGACGATATTTTCAAAAGGTCGACACTAATTACTCCCTGCCCATGTAATTGTGAGGCAAAACCATACAGTCATATGAAATGTTGAATTCCAAAGTGTGGGGAAATCGTGAATAAACTTCTAATCGGATTCCTACCTCAACTCATCATTAGCGGTAACACATTGGTTCAAATGGCTCTGAGCACTATGGGACTTAACATCTGAGGTCATCAGTCCCCTAGGACCTAGAACAACTTAAACCTAACTAACTTAAGGACATCACACACATCCATGCCCGAAGGAGGATTCGAACCTGCGACCGTAGCAGTCACGCGGTTCCTGACTGAGCGCCTAGGACCGCGAGACCACCGCGGCCGGCGGTAACACATTGTTTGACAGTTTGTCTTTTAACTGCTGCTACTGAGTGAAGCAAATCAGACGTTTTTTCAACTGAGTCTTGTGGCTTGTGGCACCAAATGCAACGTGTGTGCATAGCGGCCCATAAGGCGATTTCTACTAAAAACAATATCTACTGCTTTTACGATGTTGACGCCAGTGTCATTGACCACAGGCTGAATTTTACTCATTTCAGCATTCCGCTGTTAACTGGTCTTCAATAACGTATCTGTTAATTATTCCACACGATGGGATTTAGTTATTAGGTTTGTGCATAAGTTTGTTAAGTTTTTGATTTTCATCTTGGTGTTTCGGTTGCTACGGGTTTATTTGTCATTTATCATTTTCATCTTCAAATGGTTGTAAATTAAAAATAAATCATTAGCTATAATTATTTACCATCTGAGAAAACAAATAAATTAAAAAAATGCAATAAATAATTTAATTTACTGAAAAACGAGTAAATATTTACTGTGCCAATTCAGGCAATGTAATCTAAAGAAGTAACAAGAAGAAATACAGTAATCATACTGATGGCAAAATGTTTGATTAGTGCAAAACAATGATTTTAGAGGGCAACGAAACAGATTTATGCATACCTATTTCGTTTTGTGGCTTCGCTTCCAAGAGTGTAGTAAAGTTTTATTAGACTGACAAATTGAGTGTGGAGGTATCGATGTTCCAATTCTACTGTATTCTCATATCATCAATGCGTCGATGTTTTATAGGACTTAACAGTGATGTAAAGACATTGATGTTTTCCTACTAAACATCTATGTATATCTAAGATAGGTGGTTGATGGTCATCCCTAGTTTGTAAGTGCTGCTACATGCTGGCGTACTGTCATGGATAACAAGCACTGATGAAGGTGAATTATACCACAGTGTAACGGTGATGCCAGATGACACATGAAATAACTGTCACGGTGAGGGTGCGCTTATCAGTACGACTAAGAGGCCCTGCAGAACCGCATGTAGTGACTAGAAGTCAGCAGTGAGGGGGAAGGGGGAAGGGGAAACTAAGGGGGATGGTGTGAGGTGCAGCATTGTGATGAGGGTTGGAAGCGGGGTGTACCTCCAGACGAATTCCATTGTTGGGGGGAGGCGGGGGAGTTGGTTAAAATTCCCGCTGGAGAGGGTGGGTAAGGCGTGGAGGTGCATGGAAGGTGGAACATGGGTCTAATGGCGCAGCAGGATACGAGGATGGGTTATTAGTGGACGGGAAATCGTGTGCCGAGAATGGGTTTTGCGGAGGTGCTCTAGGAAGAGAAAAGGTGCGGGAAGTGGATGAGCTGCTAGGAATAAAGAAGGTTGCGACAACCTTTCATGTGTGGATAACAGACAGTTAAGTGCTGCCACTGATCAGCTTGACGTCAGGTGGTATGAGGCATGTATTATGGACCTGAGAGTACGTGAGTGAATTGGGAAGATTAGCCGGTATCTTAGTACATAAGGGTGTGTGAAGCATACAGATTCATTTATACAAATTTAAGAGCCTGACAAAACATGACAACTGTGTTGTAGTGAAGAATGTTGCAGTGTTGTGCAGGGAACTGCTGTTCGAAAGCAGAGGGTGGTAGCAGATCTTTCCAAAGGCGGAAGGACAGCCGAAAGATTGAAGCGATGGCTGCATCGAATTTAGAGGAAAGACAAATATCCGTACGAGTCAGATGGACCATGTAAAAGAAATAAACATTTCTCTCTTTGTACAGTGCTTAGCAATGAGCGTATGTATTCACTTACACGAAATTCACAATGTGTAAGCACGTGTAGTGCAGTCAGTTATTAGCGTGCTGCAGCGCCACTGCACTATTCGCAAGACGGATCCTCAGTTACACTGACCTTTTTTTAAATTTTGCTTTCCTGTCCTCTTCACTTAATACTGTCTCCTTAAGTTTACTTCTTTCGTTATACAGTTACGTAAGTGCTTTAAATTGTTTATCTTATTACATTTCAATACCTATTTTAATTTATTAGCTTCATATTACACCTGATCTGTTTGAGGCGAATCACAAGGATGGTTCTGAGGAATTGTATTTCAAGCCTGATGTAGCACTTTCTCCGAAGAATGATGGAAACTATTTAACAATTTCCGACCACATTAATCTTCCCAAACAAGTAGTTGAAGACCACAAGTTGCCACATCCAACTGTCCCCACTCATAAAGCTGTATCATTTCGACAAAAGAGAAATAAACTGATCATTGCTTGGAACCTACGAGAAATATCTAAGAAGACCAGGGCATTACGATGAAACGAAAGTTGGTCCCGCTGAAGCACTTTTTAATCACAGTGTTTCAGCAGCACTTAGTACGCAGTAGGATAACAGATAGTTCAAGACTCGACTGTGTCAATTGCGTGTTTTATAGACGTAGTTTAAGTTAATCACCAGGAGGAACACGACACTTGTAACGTGTCAAGTTGCCAAATGAAAACACCATGATGTTCTGCAGCTACGCACGAACGTTATTAGGCTATTTGCGAATTTAAAAATCTGGGAAAGAGGTACCAGGAAAATAGTAGCAGTTCTGGCAACAACCACACCAATTAATAATCACAATTAGCTTTTGAATGAGAAAGGTTTGCACTGTATTTTATTGTGCATCTTTCTCAAGGTGCCTTGGAGCAGCTACGCAGCTTGTTTTGAGCATATAATCCAATATTAAGACAACTGTGCAGTTTATTGATGTCATGGTATTTTCGTTCTAGTCACCGTGGCAGTTACCAGTCAAGAAATGCACAGTTCCTCATCGAGTGCCTAGAACACATGCGCACTTGCGAGGTGTCACAAAGCAAAAACGATGCCGCATTGCCCGTAGGTGAAAATTTAGACACAAGTGACGTAGATGACATTCCAGTCGAGGAAAAACAGTGTCTAAAATTATCAGCGTAGGAGTATGGGAAAACAAGTTAAGCTAAAATACGTGTTACTGATGTGTACCGTGCACACCTTTCAGTCTGAATGAGAAAGAGTTCCTAGATCAACCGAACCAAAATTATGTGACCGAGAACAGCTTAGAACGTGTATGACAACTAGGGGTGGTGGTTGTCGCTGGAACAGACTGTTTTCGGTTATTTGGTTTTTGTTTTTCCACGTCTGTTTAACCTGATGGTTAAAATTGCTCAAAGTAACCGATTTTGGATTTTAATTCTTATTTTTCTCCTGTAATGAACGTAAGAACTGACCAAATATTGAAAACTTTTGACCGTTTAAGTTTGAAGATATATAGAATCAAAACATTAAATGAAACAGACAAATAAAAGAAAACATCCGTCAATCGTTCGCTGCTTTTCTCTAAAAGTGAGAAGCGCTTAAATCCTTAAAAAAAATGGGAGTGATATGTTGTTTATTACAATTTTTTGAAACTCTGCTCAAAAATCGAGTTGTAATCGGGGATCATACCATTATTTTGACGTCATGAGTAGTCAATGCAAAAGGATGAAAACTGAGGTCGACTCTGTTCCTTTTTTGTGCTAATTCGTCTGCTTTCGTGAGCCACAAATAGATGAAGGCATATTATGTTAAGTTATTAATTTATTGCTGTGACTATAATTTCCTTCCTCTTTTACTGTTTCATAGAAGTGGCAGACAAATCATTGATGTTTTAAAGCAAATGAAGCATTGCACTTCATCGGTACGTCACGTCGTAAAAATATCTCCAGACTAGCGTCGGCGCCATTCTGCGCTACAGCGGATGTCCGCGGACGGCAGCGAGGAACTGCCGTGCAGGCCGCGTGTGGCTGAAGTCCTGCTCACTGCACGCACACCGCTTGCCTCAGGCCGCGACACAGGGCAACAGGCGCAGCACCGTCTCAGCGCCGCCGTACCGGTTCTCATGCCATGCGTTTGCTGCTCCTTTCTGTCGGTATTGTTAATAAAATAGTACTGATCGTTTTTCCAGTCTTCTACAACAGTGCAATATTTCCTATCAGTGCCAGTTTTTCAATTAAAACTTATTTCTCTTTTTAAAATAAGGTTTGTTTAGAGCCGAAAAAAACTGTATCACTGCTGCTAAGGGTAATTGATATTTCATTTATTTTGGTCGGCCATTAATAAAAAATAAAAAGCTCCTGTGATTACTGAGACCAAACATATACCGAAAAATACTGGTTATTCAGGTCTCAAATAACGGCGTCGGGTTTAACTGATCGGTTTTTCCCAGCCCTAAAAGTAAGCCTCAAAACAGGATGGATAAAATCATGACGGTCTTGTCTCAGAAAAGGATTAAAAATCGGGAAATAAAATACTCAGGCGCTGTTACATAGAATATGCCTTCATAGAATAATAAAGGGCAGGACATTGTTGTGGAAATGGAAGAACATAAAATAAGCGTATGCACACAGACCGAGATGAAAAGAAACAGGAGAGGCTCAACCATGATAGGAAGATACACACTATTCTACTCTGGTGCTGAGAAACATCTAGCAGCACATGCAGGAGTGGGAATTCTAATTCATAAGAAATTTAATAATAACGTTACTGGCGTCAGCTGTATCAATAAAAGGAAAACCAAGATGACAATAAAGAAAAACAAATCAGTAGGTGCAGATGATGTGGGAAGACGTAAACAAGAGACAATGAGCTATAATAATCTTCAAGCTGTAATCGACTGCCAGCCAGTGTGGCCGAACGGTTCTAGGCGCTTCAGTCTGGAACCGCGCGACCGCTACAGTCGCAGGTTCGAATCTTGCCACGGGCATGGATGTGTGTGATGTCCTTAGGTTAGTTAGATTTAAGTACTTCAAAGTTTTAGGGGACTGATGACCTCAGATGTTAAGTTCCATAGTGCTCAGAGCCATTTTTTTTTTTTTTTTTTTTTTTGTAATTGACACTGTTCCCTAAGCAGGGAAAGTTTTGCTCGTCGGAAATCTCAATGGACAAAATGGTGATTCGATTATCCAATCCTCAAGTAAATATTTAACAAAGCAGAAATAAATGAAAGTGGAGGAAAGCCGATTAATTTTTGATCATCGGACTAACTGTGTATTAATATAGTAGAATGTAAGTGATGTAGTAGAACGCTTCGTGTGCCGATTATGTCGCTTCCATGCCAACGTTTACGTATTACATTTTTGTTGCTATGTTTTATTGCAAAGTATAGGAGAATTTTGCTACGAGAGGCTAGTGAGTTGGTAGGATCACCAGGCAGACCCATCAGACAACGCGCCAGATGGACGCAAAGGATGCAGCAAACTGTTAAGATATCTCTCGACTACTCGTCGATCGGTCTTCAACGCAGCAACACACAAACTGATATGTGAAGTGCAAGTCCGCATAAACATAGAGTAGTTGTCTCGGAAAATACATTTTTGTGCGATTTCATGTTGATTCTAATATCGTGTGAAGCACTTTTGAGACTTTCGAGGTGTTTGCAAACTAATGAATAATGACCAGGAAAGGAGTTTTAATTATTAACGATAGACTGGCTCTAGAAATCGTCTTACTAATTTTGCATTTGGTGAAATAAAACATAAATAGTTGGCATCCTAACATATTACTGTTCTTATTATGCTTAGCATTTAAACCTACTTCAAAAATGGTTCAAATGGCTCTGAGCACTAAGGGACTTAACATCTGTGGTCATCAGTCCTCTAGAACTTTGAGCTACTTAAACCTAACTAACCTAAGGACATCACACACATCCATGCCCGAGGCAGGATTCGAACCAGCGACCGTAGCAGTCGCGCGGTTCCAGACTGAAGCACCTAGAACCGCACGGCCACGACGGCCGGCTTTAAACTTGCTCACTCGTCACATTAATATGCACTGTTTATGGTAGAAACGTTACAGATCGCGACCGAAGGAGAAGAAACCTACTGGGGCAACGTCTATGAGACGCCAGGTAAGCAAGTCGACTACAAATCAGATGTGAGAACTGTGGGGTGGACGTAAACCACACATAGCATCACCGTGCGTCCCCGTGAACGTATTGTGGCAGACGACATTTCTAACATTCACTCCCCTGGTCTGCTCTGCGTACGTGTGTGACCAAAGTGGGAGACTAAATTTTGAACAAGCGCTTCTGGAGCCCTCATGTGATAGTATGACAGCTGGAAGTTCTTTAACGCTGTTCACGGACAATGCGGTTGTGTATAAGAAAGTGGCGACGCGAGAAGACAGTATCGATTAGCTGAAGGACCTGCAGAGGATTGATGAACTGTGCAGGCTGTGCCAGTTGACCCTGATCGTAGGTAAATGTAACATACTGCGAATACATAGGGAACGAAATCGACTACTGTACAACTACACTATTGATGACAAATTGCTGGAAACTGTCTGTACCATAAAATATCTATGACTAACTATCCAGAGCGACCTTATGTGGAACTACTGTATAATCCATTTAGTAGGAAAACAGGACACGAGACAAATTAATAGGGAGAATGTTATGGAAATGTAACTCACCCACGCAAGACGTGGCTTACATGGCGCTTGTGTGACCGATTCTTGAGTATTGTTCATCAGTCTGGGGCACATACCAGGTAAGACTAACTAAAGAGACAGAGAAGATTCCATAGAGAGGGGGTTCGTTTATTCCGCGCGAGAGCGTTACACAGTCGCTCAACAAATGCCAATGGCAGCCGCTGCAAGACAGGCGTTGTGCATCACACTGAGGTTTCGTATTGGATTTTAGAGAGAGCACTTTCCATAAGAATCTGACGACATGTTACTTCCTCCATCACACATCTCACGAAATGACCACGACGAGAAAATTCGACTTATTAGAGCCATTACAGACACTTACCGACAGTCATTCTTCCCACGCGCCATTCGCGACCGGAGCGGGGAAGGGGGGATCAGTTAGTGGTGCAGTAGCTACCGTCCGCCACACACTCTTACGTGGCTTGCGGAGTGTGATGTAACTCCGTCCGAACAGGCATTGGAAGGCCCAACGCCACCGACCGGCCGTCGTGTCGTCCTCAACCCGCAGGCGTCAGTGGATGCGGATATGGAGGGGCGTGTGGTCAGCACACCGCTCTCCCGGCCGTATGTCAGTTTACGAGACCCGAGCCGCTACTTCTCAATCCAGTAGCTCCTCAGTTAGCCTCACAAGGGCTGGGTGCACCCCGCTTGCCAACGGCGCCCGGCAGACTGCATGGTCACCCATCCAAATGCTAGCCCAGCCCGACTGCGCTTAACTTCGGTGATCTGACGGGAACCGGTGATACCACAGCAGCAAGGCCGTTGGCGGAGTATGACGTAGATGCAGATTAATTTTAAGTGGTCGTTCCAGTTCGTATCGCTCTGTAAGCATACTCCGAGATATTTTCCTGTGGTAACTGCCTCCAGTGATCGTTCTTTAATTTGCAATCACTCACTAAAGGTTTTCCCTGTGTCTGTATTCGTAATACATCACGTTTGCTTGTGTTCAGAGTTAACTCCCACTTACTGCACCAAATTCGATCCTCTGCGGGCCTTTCTCTATTTCGCTACAATTGTCGAGCGTTTTGACGTCTCTGTCTATATCGTCATCTGCAAAAAGCCTCATTGGACTTCCGAATTCATATACTAGGGCACATTTACGCGTATTGTGTGAAAAGTGACGGTCCTGTAACATTTCTCTGGGTAATACCCGAAGTTTCTTTTACGTGTGAAGACCTATCTCCGTTTAGACTCATATGTTGTGTTCTCTTTGACAGTAACAAAACTGGACTGATATTCCGTGCTCTCGTTACTTTATTGATTAGGCGGCCGTACGAAACTGTATCGTATGATTTTCGGAAGTCAAGGAAAATATTTGAGTTAAAAACAGATGCTTTCCTCCCATACTGTGCAATGATTTTGAGAGAAGAAGTAGATATACGAATCGCACTTATATCTGCTTTGACGTATTCGTGGCAAAGTAACTGCAAAACTGACACATACATTGTGATTTGCATCTTTCATACACAATAATGCTCTTATTTTATAATTTGTACTTCTTATCATAATAATAATAGAACTATTGTATTATTTGAATTGCAATTATGCATGTTTATGTGCCAAATATCGATTATTCTGGCAATATTTGATTGGCGCCAAAAAGCACAAACAATTTTGATGTCTTCAAATGGTGAAAGGCAAGCTTGAGCGTCTTTCATTATTTTTGTATTTTACATTTTTAATATGAAAAGTTACATTTATAATAAGGATGTAAAGACTTAGTATCACTTCTTAACAAACATAATATTATTCGTCACTCCTTTATTTATTTATATATTGTATAATGGAAACAAATATGTGTATACATCTGTAAACAAATGTGCACAGTCATTAGCTAGCACAGTCTTACAACACCACGTCTAGCTGTCTTATCTACTAGATTGCTTCAAGTGATGCACAGTGAATGTCCATTATGTTGTTGGCTCGAAGACAATGGTCAGCAGCAATACGGTGGATTGACTGTGTGGAGGTACCACAGCCTTAATGTTCATCAGTATCTCATCCCCAATTGTCAGTTAGATAATAGTGGAGAAGTGTTCTTTTAAACGCAATTCAAGGTCCGTTTCTAATTAAGCCAGTTGCAGTAGTCTCAGTACTGTCATAACAGCAACAAGGTCACACGTTGCAACACCCCCGTAGGTGGCTGTGTCCCCCCTGCTGTTGTGTCACACAATGACACAACTCTGCTAAGTGGTGAGGCCTCTGGATCCTCAGATGTTTTGGTTCGATTACGTTCATGTTTAATTATGTTGTTACCCTCCTACTATGCATGGATACTGATATATGTGTCATCATTTCATCAGGTAATTATGAAAGATGTTACACAGGCCAATGAAAAACTTATTTTTTACTTTGATAGCTGATCCTCATAGATTTCTAATAATTGAATACAAATCTAGCGTTAGTTTGTTTCTATCATCCATAGTTTTCGAGCAATGTGCTTTTTTGTATGTAGTATAAAAATTCTATGCTCTATGGTAAACAGAGAATTAATGAAATGCTTTGTTACAACGTAAGTATGGCTTGTATTTATAGTAAGCTACATAAAACAATGTTATGAGTTAATAAAGTTTTCACTTGTCAGCTGGTATTGGTTTGCATTTTCTTTCTCTTTTTCCTTTGAAGCTTCTTGTGTAGCTTTTTCTATTATGAGTGGTTTGCTGAACTTTTCGGTAAAGTGACCAACAGTAGTCCCTCATCATGTTGGTGTTCCAGCGGCCTTGGTAGCATTCTTCCATTACTTTAAGGTCCTGGTGAATACCAAACTCATTCATCAGACTGGGAATGTCTAAGCAGTACACTAAATCACCTTATTCTTAAAGAATATGGAAAGTTGCTGCTCTCTCTTTTTATAGATATATATGCTGGTTCCAACTGCCAATAAATTCTTTTCTTTAATCTAGAGCCAAGTCATTCAGCTTTTTCTTTCGTTTCGCCCAGATCCCTAACCACATCGTTAAGCTGGGTCTGAGTGAATAATTCATCAGTGTCTGGTTCATCTAAATCAGATTCTACATCAGAAAATACTGCTGGTTCAGGAATCGGCAAATGTACACCATGTCACCATGTCCTATGATAGGTTAAGGTAGCTTATTACCTCCATTTTTTCGAATTATGACCTGTAATATCAACAGTGCTAAAGTAGCAATCATTGGAATGATTTCGTGGCTCTGTCCATATCATAGGAACCGAAAATCTAAAGGCTTTCTTTCTTCCTTTTTGGACAATTTTCTAAGATCTTCAACACACACATAACGTAACTTATGTGGCGCCCAAGATTTTATTTGATCACCATGTTTAGATCTAAAGTATGATAAATTAACCTTTTTCACTAAGTCTGTAATGTTTTAGTGTTTTTAATCACAAATTCACCACAAATATAACAAAAACAGTTAGCGGAGTTTTTACAACCACGATTAGACATTGTACTTAGCACATGTACAGCAAAGGGGAAAGTGAGGTTAGGTTGACAGTAAACAAGACACCATCTGTTAACAAAAGATAGAATCAGCCTTTTTTTGCCAGCAAATGTTTTTCAGCAGTGCTACGAACGTCATCTACATTCATTACAGCTCCTTTTTAAATTATTTATAGGAAAGGGGAAAGTGAAGTTAGATTGACAGTAAACAAGGCACCATCTGTTAACAAAAGATAAAATCAGCCTTTTTTGCCAGCAAATGATTTTCAGCAGTGCTACCAACGTCATCTACATTCATTACACCTTCTTTTAAAATTATTTTAACTATATAAATTTAAATTCTTTAAAAATAGCTTAATTTTATAAATTTAGCTGTAAAATGTGAAGAAATGGTGGGTAATATAGTTTTTTAAGTATCATATTTGGATTTTCCTCCCTAAAAACAAAAGAATGAAGTATTTTCAGCAAAAGAGTTATTCTATCGTTGGTCTGTGTATTATCAGACAATTATGTTGCTACTTACGTCCTGGGATTGCATCCTCAGATGTATGTCATAAGTTTTTCATATAACTATGCTGTCCATAATGTGATGTTTCCCATTATACTCTTTGAAAATGAAATGCACTTTTCAGGTTCTTGGCTATAACATTAACCGAATCATCAGGCAACCGTAATTCACTCAAGTGTTCAGTGAGGAAATGTACACTTTATCTGCTCGAATTGTATGTACCAGGGAAGTTTGTAACTCAAATTACATGAGTTGTGTGCTGCACCACACAATTTTATAATTAAATAACAATGATCCCTAACAACTTTTTCAGTTGTTTTATCTTATAGTTGGCTGCAAACGCATTCTCATATAATAAATGACTTTCTGGTGTTTGGAGTATATGAACAGAGGTATTATGAAGATCACCAGTCTCACTGCACGTTGTTCCAGCTCAGAGAGCAACCATCTTGCAGGACCTGTACCAATGTACAATTCGATATGGTGAAGGGATGGATCCTGTGAACATATGGCTTTCTATGCCACTCCTGCTTGAGGAAAAAATTTTAAGTGTATCTATCATCACCTGTCTATACAGTGGGGAGCTTTTATAGAACTGTCATGCTACTGCTCAGAAAAATTTTCGCTCTTGTCAAATGTACTGAAATACCTACTGCAGATATTATGTACACCATGACGTTTATTCAGCTGTGATGAAATAAGATGTGATAACAGGTTTTTTATCAAACAGTAATACTGCTTCGTATAGCTTCCATCACAAATGATTGGCAAATCTGTATGTTTTTCACGCTGCCTGGCAAATTATGCAAAAAGGCAGGGAGCCAACAACTTTACAAGCAATCTTACCATCACTATCCTTGCATGCATCCATGGTGTATATATGAATAGAGATATGCATATTCTGCTCTTCAAATTTATCGATGTCCTGAATTGTCATTGGATAACCAATGCTTTTATGTTTATAATGACTGGGAACGTCGCACATACTGTGCTCACCAGGACATTCCAGATGGTCTCAAAATTGTTCTTTTAGCCCACACTATGAAAAAAAACTCATCTTTATTTATTACTTTAATAGCCAGTATCTCCTGGAAGTTTTATTTATGAAGAACTCTCATTACATTGATAATTGATGTACGCAAAAACGTCCAAAAACAGCTTTTTACTTTACTCTTTTCACAGCCTCTTTCTTCGATTTCTGATAACCTTGTTCGTAATCGGTCATAGAAATACTTCCCTTACCATTCAGTGAGCGAGGTGCTTTGCAATACTACATTTATTCTGCTCTACAAATGTATGACTGCCATCTCAGTCACATTGTGATGTGTAGGAGTTGCAAACTCATAGCACAGCATAGCATTACTTAAACGTACTTGAAGAATACTGAGAGTTCTTTAAATGTTAGACATCCTTGGCCTCCAAACAGGTCTACATGCACCAGAAATATAAGTGGGGGGGGGGGGGGCTTCCAGATATCCAACAGCACTCTTAATAAAAGCTTGTGCAGTTCTGTTTCTAATAGAATACCAAATCACTGAATAATTTAGGTTTGAGGCCTGGCTGATTGCAAGCACCTGGTTTGTATTACTGAAACTGCCGCTCGTACTTCTGTACTCCCCACTGACGGAACTCTACAGCAGTCGCATCCTTTGCACTGACTGTGCACCTCCAGCATGGGTGAGAGGTGAGTGTGTTCCACAGAGTGAACATCCAGGTTGAGGTGATGTCACGCTTCTTCTGCCACTGCTATGTGACATAAGCTTTGGAGTGAGAATAGCAGCGGACTTCCCACTAGCATCACGCTGCTGGCCCCTTGCCTATGTTGACTTAATGAGTTTACACACAGAAGTGTTGCTCTGCAATGTGCATATACCACATTTTTAGCATATCCCCATCACCTTTTTTCAAATGTAGTTGTAAGATTATTTCTTCTCCAGAGAAGTTGGAAGTTGACTGCCTTGGTCAACAACATTCACCTCAAGCATATGCAATGTTTGAACAGTTACAGGGAGATACATAAGATCAGGTGGAGTCTCTAACATTTTGTATCCAGCACAAACTGCAGGAAAAAAATAGGAACAGGAATTGTACATAGCAGGTTAATCTTTAAATACATATCTCTTGCGACATTGCATTAAACATGAATTTTCAGGAATATATTTACAGGCATGTCAAATTTGTAAACCTTTTCAGCATCCAATGCCAGATGTTCTCCTCCCAAAGCCTAAAAGTAGTATTACTGAACCTTCATTCGCAAAGTATCTTTAGTTGCTCATATCTCTGCTTTAAGTGTCTTGGTATTTGCAAGTACCTTGAAAGCTTTTCATGCTGTTTTAAATGTGTGTTTATATTGTCGAAACTTTTTGACTCTCTGGCATACTCAAACTATTCACTCAGTGAGTGAGAATATTTATGTATGTGTGTTTGAGTTTTTGCATTATAGTATGACATGTTTATCATATCTGCAAGTATCTTGCATAATATTTGTTTCCCAATGCTTTTGTTGCAGTGAAAAACAAATATACATTGTAAATAATTATATTTATTAATGTTTTTATGTACAGGAAATAGAAAGATCCGTTGTTGACCCATTTCTTATTATTTGTTCTGTCTTATATCTCTACAGTAATGTTGAAATAGCATTTTTATATCCTACAAATGCGTTCAAACCAACAGGATAAAGGATATATTTCGGTTCTCCATCAGTAAACCACGTTCTACAGGAGTTATGGTAGGAGACTTCGGTACCCACAAGCATACATACACTTATGCATTGGCCTAAATGATTTTGTAGGGTGCATTACATGTACATAACATATAACATCGTTAACTGACGCTTTCACATATCGTTTCCACCAACTTTACTGTTGCAATCCATATTGCACTTTATTGCCAATACAATTTCATAACACTTACAAGTTTTAAATACATACATTGTGAAGAGTCCTTTGATGATGATGAGAACTTCAATACAAGATTATCATAGAGGTTGATGATGGTTGCCTTATTTCTACAGATGTTCATATCAAGGGGAATTTGAGACGGAACATAATCTGTTGTCATCAGCTTCTCAGTGCACTTCATCGGCTACATTGCTCTCCCTACTTCATCTCTGTAAATTGTGTTTCAGCATTATGACAGACATTCTCAGTTTCTACTATAATTTCACATTCACAAAGATATACTAATCTTACATTGGAACGTTTGGAACCATATGCTGTTATCATGCATATCCTGATGATTAAACATGGAGATAATAGAATCTTTTTAAGGATGAAGGGACCTCTGGATTAGCACAATTGGATCATCATGTGATCTCATGACAGGGGCAGGACATGCACCGCCTCAGAGGGTGTTGCAACATGTGACCTTTTTGTTGTTGTGATAATATTGAGTCTAAGGCAAATGGAATATTTAGAAAGTGACATAGAATTGTCTGTAAAAGAACACCGACTCCCTACTTTAGATAAGCACATCTGCTTTGTCCAGTGCTAATCTATTTCATGATCCTCTACTGACGTCTTGGAAGATCGAATCCGTCTGTCTGCATGAAAGGGTCCATGACTAGATGTTTGTTGACTACTGATGAGTGCACTTACTGAATTTTCCATGAATGATTGACAGTGAAAGAGGACACAACAAGGTTTCTTGCTGGGCACCATGAGATTTTCCTAGATTTCAAGCGTTGGTATCCTGCTTATACAATATCTCTCCAGACCTTTAGGAGAGCTGATCTTCCTACAGCTGGAGGTGGGGTGATGCTGAGAACAGGAAGTCTTAGAGTGTTTGTACTCTGAATAAATCTCTGAATACCTAATTGAGTTGCACATCTATCTTCTTAGTGTGAACACTATTGATCCTGGTCGAACAATACTCTTCAATAACAGATCACCTATAATAAGGTTAAAGCTGAGGATCTTAAAACACAAGCATTAGCTGACCATAAAGTACCAACAAATTTTTGAAGACTGGCTTCTCGTTTTGAATTTAGTTGCTTAAACTAAAGATGCTACTTTCAAATTAATAGTTCTGCCTAGAGCTATTGGCGTCTGAATCTGACGTCTGGTATGTAATCTGACTGTAAGAGTCGAGGTGCATGATAGAGAATTTGAAGTAGTAGTTAAATTTCAGGGAGAAGAAATGAAAGCTTTGACGTTTTCTGATGAATTGTAATTCTGTGAGATACAGTAAAGGAGGATGTAAGGAAAAAATCAACAAAAGCAAAACGAGGATGATGGAGTGTAATCGAACTCAGTCAGATGATGTTAAGGGAATTAGATTGGGCAATGAAGCACTGAAAGTAGTAGATGAGTTTTGCTGTCTGGGCAGCGAAATAGCTGGTGGTGGCCAAAGTAGAGAGGATATAAAATGTAGACTGGCAATGGCAAGAAACATATTTCTGAGAAAGACAAATTTGTTAACTACAAATATAGACTTAAGTCTTTGGAAGTCTTTTCTGAAGCTATTTTTATGCACTGTTGCCATGTATCGAAGTGAAACATTGATGATAACCAGTTTAGACAAATAGAGAATAGCAGTTTTCGAGATGAGGTGCTACAGAAGAATGTTGAAGATTAGATGAGTGAATCACATAACTAGTGAGGATATACTGAGTAGAATTCAAGAGACAAGAAATCTGTGGCACAACTTGACGAAATGGAGGGATCAGTTGGTAGGACACGTTCTGAAACATCAAGAGATAACCAATTTAGTCTTGATGCGAAGTGTGTGTGTGTAAGGGGGGGGGGTTAAATATTGTAGAGGAAGACAAAGTGGTGAATATAGTGAGCAGATTCAGAAGGACATAGTGTGCAGTAGTTATTTGGAGATGAAGAGACTTGCAAAGGACATAGTATAATGGAGAGCTGTGTTTAAAACCAGCCTTTAGACTGAAGGCCACAACAACATCTTCCTGTTTTATAACACCTTGTTTCCCAGTTGGTGTATTTCTTCATTGTTTATAACTTGCTTAATATGTCTGATGTAACTTCAAGGATGGTGTGTGGGGAATACAAATGTATTTAAAATATGGGTGGTTGAAGGTCCCAGGTTGGTACTGAAGGATAGATTCCGTTGATCCAATGTATTTTAATGTATTGAGCCTATATTTGCGTCTTTCCCTTTTTTTGTATTGAGTGTGTCGTTAGAGAGACACTGGGAAAGTCGTATGCTAGATTTTCAGTTACTCATAGGATCATCTTGTTGTTAGATATGATTTTCTTAGTTTGATTGTTTGTCATTAGCCATGCCTACATTGCATGTTCAAGTTCTGGGTGAACGACTATTTGTTTTGTAAACCATGACACTGGTTGCACATTGTGTGTTTCACGAGTCATAACAGCAGGAGTGTATTCTCTGCTTTTTCGGTCGGTTTGTTTTTCACCCCAGTTAATAGTTCCTCTAAGTGAATTCCAACGGTTTTACATGGGTTTGTAGGGTGATCTTGGACAGAGAGTAGAATATTTAGCTTGTTTGGTTTCTGTGCTTGCAAATTAATATGGTGTCGGTGCTATAACAATGTTAACTGACTTTCTGTTGGGTTGGCTCTTAGCATCGACTTGCTTAGCGAAGGTTCCTGCTTGTTTGTGAAGGGGCTGACCTTCACGTTAATTCTGCCGCATGTTGGGCCGTGACACCAGTATGCAGTGTTGTCTGTGTACCGGGCTTTTATTTCATTCCTCGACCGAGCTTTAGCGATGTCAGCTGTGTTGTTTGTGTGTAGCAGTGGAGATGTGGCTGTTCCACGTGGCGTCGCTGCAGCTGGCGTAACACTTATCGACTGATGATTGCCAAGCAGCGCTTACCTGTTTCCAACAATGTTTTTAATAAACTGCACAGTTTGAAATGGGAACGTTTCAAACAGCAGCCCAGCATGCCACAATCAATGGAACGCCCGTTCGCCGTTCACCAGGTAGCGTGCTGCCGTTGCTTCTGCCGTGCTGCGTTCAGCCTGTATCGCTTTGCTGCTCAGTCCTTGGACCGGGTTACCTGTGCTGCGGTTGCCGCTGAATCCGGCTTGTTCTTGTAGGATTATGTTGCTTTATTCCTTGAATTTTTTTAGTCTGTCTCGAAAGTTTTCCCTATCACTAAGAGCACAGTAATCTATGAGTTGAGTTGTTTTTTTTGGTCTATCAGGTTTCGAAATCAGCTTCATTTTAGCTTGCTTCTATGTTACAGATACTTTTTTCAGTTTCATGGCCGGGATGCAGAAACTTTGAATGAGTCTGAGGCAGGTGTCTTGTGAAAGGTGTGACTTACGTAGTTATCTTCCTGTGCCTCTAGCCCCTCAGCTGCTTTTCTTCCACTTCAGATTCCTTAATCTTACGAAGTAGTAGATGTTAAGCGGTTGCATTCGGTTTTGGAGTGTCGTTTCTCCGTGAGTTTTGTCGAATTTTGGATACTATGGGTGATCGTGACTCTCTTTTTCTAGCTCTTTGAGGAACTTTCTTGTGGTGGTCGGTAATGGTACGCAATGGCTCCTCTGAACTTTTTTCCAAAAACGACTAGCATTATGCGGCCTAAGTCTTGTGATTTCCTCGCCCGTCACTTGGTGGGTTTCTCTTATTACGTCATTGAGACTATTCGAGCCAATCTTACCACGTCTGTTTGGTTAATGCTGTACTGTCTGCAGAATTATCTTTTTTTTTAAATTTTGTTTGTAATGCCTGTAAGGTGTGTATATCTGTGTTATGTTTTTCTTTCTTAGGGGCGTTTTCAGCTACACCAGGTTATATTGCTTGCACTATTTGTTGTTGTAATTGTTATAATAAAGTGGTTTCAATAGTTGATACCTTAGGTTTTGTGCTGAACCCTCTCAATCTGAATTTTTCGATGATCCGATTTCGTGAGTCTATGGTTGTTTAATGTTTCCCGGTTTCTAGTGGTTAGTAGCTGAAGTTCATGTAACAAATGGCAGGTACTCAGTAGCTATGCTGTCGCCAATTTCAGTCTCGCTTCAGCATCTTGGTACTTATGGTGTACATATTATGTGCTCTAAGATAGAAGTGCCATAGTGATTGATAGTAGCTGGGGGCGAGTCATCTCTGAGTTTGGCGAGATTCAATATGGCTGCAAGAAGTTTAACGTTTTTGTTGTCAATTCTGTTAGCAAATATTGTGGATTTAGCACAGAGTCTCCCGTAACTTTAGCGGGGCCGAGTGAGGGTACATAAATAATGAGGTGAACTGGCAGTTTCTCGATACGAGGTACATATATACTGCGCTCTAATTTTTAACTCGATCGCGTGGTGGATGTTTAGATTTCACTGAAAGGTTGAATTGTATTGCAGCTAGGTGTTTAATATGACACACTTCAACCATGGTCTGGTTTGGTTTCGTCAAGTCGGTGACAGAAATAGCTATGCAGATTGATTTCTTTGTCTGGGCATCAGTTATGTGCTATGGCTATATTGCTAACTTCCTGTTCTCTTACTAAGTGTTCAAGCGGTTTGCTTTCCACACAGAAACACAATGCATTGACTAAGCAGACAATGACAATATCTTTCCTAGGCTTGAATGTGAGGGTTGAATCGTGTTTCCTGGTGTCTCATGCAAGGATAGGTCCGTCGGCTTGCGACATAGATGTGGATCCGTGTTCGCCAAAGAACGCCGTAGGAGCTTTTTAGAAACTGTTGTTATTCTTTTCCTCCTTTGAGATATAACGTTGAGAAGGGCTGTAGTGAAGGCTCAGAGAAAGTTTTGCATTTGATTGCTTCCTCATGCTCTGGGTCAAAGATTATAGTGGTTTCGTCAATCACTTAACATTCACAGTTTCGTCGGCTGAGAAAGGCTTTTGTCACCTTCTTAGCAGCTCTCATCTTTATTAAAGTTATCGGTGTAACCGCTGCTGCATTTTGGTGCTTCATTTTTCGGGTATAACTTGCAATTAAAAATTAGGTGTGGTCGACTTCATTTTCCACATTTTGGTCTATTACGGCTGTTTTTTGTAGGGTATTGGAAAGTGTTGCAACTTGGACCTTGCTGTTATTGAGGAGGTTGTGTTTTGGATGGTTTAACCTTGTGAGGTGTACAGTGCATTCTGAAATGGTGAGCAAGTTGGCTGTTTCTCACTGTATGTGACTCGAATTTCTTAATGGATTTTGGGATGATGTATGAAATGATGGCAGGGAATTTTGATGTAGTCTCCCGGTACATCTAGGTTCTCTTCAGTTATTTCGTTTGTTATGTCACAGTCAACCTCGGTTATCGCAATGGTGAGCGTGAGTCCGTGTGGTTTCTATTTTGCTTACTGTTTGGCGTGCTGTGTGATTTCTGTTATGGTTGCCTCAAATCAGTAAGTAACTCAGACTCTTTTCTGGGGTTTGGAAATGGGTGTGCTGTGATGGTGGCAAAGTTTTTTCGGAATTTTTGGTGACGACTTGGAGGACAGCAACTGTTTTAGTGTAGATTACAGCGATTTTGCGGTTTCTTTGCCACCTTCTTCGTTTATTGTTTATTTTAACGTTTGTTAAATTGCCATAAGGTGTGTTAGGTGTGGTGGAATTCTAGCTGCATCTAAGCAGTTTTAAACCTTGTTCTTAGAGAGAATACGAGGTTAATATAGTGGAAAGTTTGACTGGTTGTAGATGAATGAGTGTGAACTTTTTGTAATTCGGGTGTCATGTTTGTGGCTGCTTCGGCTCTTTACTTCGGATTTCGTGTCGGGGTTCTCGGCTAGTTCGCGTAGTTTTGCATTTTTGCAGATCTGGTGGAGACGGAGTTCTTTGCTTCAGTTTGGTTTGTGGAAAGTTGTTGCATATCGGAAACAGGACGAGCCATACTCGCTACGCCCCATTTGCGAACCCTCGCACTCAGCCATGTGTTCTGGGTCGTTAGCCTCGCCAGATGCAGCTTGGTTGTCCCTGCCTGCCTCTGGCGGCTGTACAGACTGCTGACCCCAAATATGAAGGGCTCTGGCAATGGATGTGACGGTGCCGCATTTGACGGCAGGGGCGTGAGTTACGCACAGTGTAGTTCGCAACAGTTTTCTCTGAGTGACACGCGTGATGTCGAGCGACTACGTACATGTAACAACAGTTGAAGCATTTTCGGCTCCGAGAATGCTTGTCTCCAGATATATCAGAGGAAAGGCCCTAATAGGCATATTGGTTGCTGAAGTTAATATTTGATACGCAGCGAGTGAACGCGTTGTATCAGGTGATTTTCTGAGCACCCGTGTCTGTAGCTGGTTCGCCTTTTTGAGGAAGAGAGCGTGACAGTGGCGGCTGTCAGCAGCAGCAGGGAGTGGCCAGGGGTGCGGCTTCCAGACCTCTCCTGGTCCAGACTGGCTGAGAGGCCCAAGTGTAGAATGATTTGTGGAGAGGCTCGGAGCTCGGGAAATCGACAAGTTGGCTGTCGGCGCCCGTGTGGCTGACGTGGCGGGTCGCGGCTTCGCTGGAGCGGAGTTTTGTGTCGTGACGCAGTTACCACACCACAGTTCTGGAGTTTCAGAAAGCGTTCTCGTTTGCGCACATCGATTACCACTAGAGAATTTTCCTGTCGTTCTCTGGGAATATTGCAGAGTAATGCGTGCAGGTGTTTTCGGCTCAGGGAAAACTTGGTGATACTAGCTAAGTGGCAGTGGTGGTTCGGTTCAAAGTGATTGATTTGCCTCATCCAAATGATTCAAACCTGGGAGTGACGTTTTTTGAGTGACAGTCTTCCTATTGAGTTTGAACTGTATACTTTGTACAACCAATCGAAAGTAATTTCCTGAACTTAGCTGCGAATGTTCCCAGTACTATGGTCAGAACTCGTGATCTTGCCAGGAGGTAAGTAGGTAGCATGGGGGCTGTTAATTACTGGATTTTGAGCGATGAAGTTCGATCCTGTCCCGCGGGTCAAGGCTTGGCTGGCGACCAGTGTGCCAGACTGAATTTACGCCTGTATCAGTGCAGGACACTTGTCTGGATCCTCCAGTAGGCGCCTCCAGTGCGCCACGTGACGGCTTCTGGAGCGCCGCACGCCGCTAGGATTGGTGCTGAGTCCGGTCTGGACGGCGGGTGTGAGGGGGGAGGGGGGAGGGGGGTTGGGCAGCCCTGCAGCCGACACCTGCCTCGTGACGCGTCAGGGCGGCGAGTCACGCTGCGGTCCCTGGTTCCACTGCGTCCAATACGGCAGCTGTCCCTCCACGAAATTCGCTGTTAACATTGCAGATGCCTGCTAAATGAGTGATGATGGCTTTCCGCAAATCAGTGCACGTGGTATTATTTATTGCAGGATTTTCAGTTGGGCTGGATATTTCATTCACACAGACGCTCCTTCACTTTGCTCACTCAGGTTTCATTTCAGGAAATGGGAGATCGCCTACTGATTACAAATCAAAATAATTAGAGTGTACTGTGTCCTTCTAGTTAAGCTACTATGGCACACGTTTTCCAGGACTCACACTACTGGCACATGTACTGTTTCTATAAATGCGCCTTTAGGTACTGTCTTCCTGGTATAAGAGTAGCGCACGGAACACTAACTTTTAAAATATGCTACAGTACCCTTACAAACCTCTAGCTCAATAAATCACAATCTCGTATCACGAACGCAATAACTCTCATCTCATATAACTCTGTCATTCGACACTTTGCGTTCACTTGGAGCCACATTTCACACAGGAAGTTATTTACTACTATTTTAACTATACCTCTTTGAGCCACTCTATGGAATCGAGCCACTAATAAGCTCAACAAACCCATTTACATGTTCGTCCACACACTACTTCAGCCACTGTATTCTCTTTTGATTTTAAAAGGATATGACTGTCTCTGCTCATGGTACTTAAATTATAAATCATATAAAAGTATAATTTTCACGCACATATAGAAAATTTCCTTGTTTCACACAACATATTCTATAGGCATATATTATACATTAAACATTAATAAAACCGACAAACTGCAAAGACAGTAGCGTGTGTTCTTTGTATATAACAGGCTGTGTGATTAACGCAGCATATTGTAAACAGCTATTTGCATTGCGAAAAAGCCAAGATGGTGTTTGTGTACGGTCAAGCAGATGGAAACGGTCGAGAGGCAGCACGGCTAAACCAAAACAACTGCCCTCCCACGAGGCAAGCTCATTACACAACATTTCAAGCCATTTTCAAAAGTTTGTGTGACCGTTTGTCCTTTCACATAGACAAACGTGCACAGTGGTCAGGGACTGTGCGTACATCACATCTGGAGGACCAGATCCTACAGGATACTGAGACAAACCGTAGTACGAGCTCCAGTCAAGCAGACCGTCATTGAGAGGGAGACTGCCACGTGCCAATAGTGGGCCACTTCCCTGGACATTTTGTGTGGATTCGTCTCAATATTCTAAGGAAACCAGTCATCCAGAACTGGTGTACCCACAGTCCGCCTCCTCCCTGCATGTACATCTGTCTGAAACGAGACATTATCTCACAAATGCCCAAAGCCGGCTTGAAGTGTTGTGCGACGTGGTTCTTGTCTATGACAGCGCTTGCTTAGGTGTAGCTGTGGTGCCTGTCGACAGTTTTCATCTTTTTGACCGTGCACAGACACCATCTCTGCTTGTTTCCGATTTGAATGCCCGACCATATGCTGTTTACAGTACGCTGGTTGAACCATACAGCTTTCTATATAAAAGGAACACACAGCATATGGTCAGAGCAACTTTAATCCGTCAGCGCCGTCTATCATGCTAATGGTGCGTCTCTGGCCATATATATATTACTTACTAAAATTGTTGGGAAACACTTTGTGTACCCAAACACACACACACACACTATATATATATATATATATATATATATATATATATATATATATATATATATATTGTTGCAACGGTGAACAGAACAGTCGCGGGGTTGAAGTAACAGAAAATGCGGCGGGACCCGAGAAGCGGCACGCAAACAACAACACAACGGAGAGGACGGACACAAGCAACGAAGGACCTTACGACAACAACAAGAGCGAGACAACAGAGTCAAGAAAACGTAACTAGACAACCACATCCACTCGTAAACAAAACACGAAAGTAAATACGCTAAGGCAAGGCGATATGTCCAGAGACGTACGCAGTGTTAGACTGGCTGGCTGAGAGAGAGGCAGGCACTTAAGCACTCTATCGACGCCGCCGCTATTTGCTTACAGCGCGATGGTGCAGTGACTTCTAGGGGTCTTTGACGTCCAAGACATCTGGTGGGGCTCAAATTCCGAACTGCATGGTACCACATCCCTCCCCCCTGAAACTTTCGTGTAGGGGCGGAAAAGCCCAGGACAGTGCCGAGGTGTGTGGCAGTGGGAAGAGGAGCCAGGCTCATCAACCGCTTTTGGCAGGGAGGGACACCTGAGGTATCCACGGCAGCCGATCCAGTGTCCAAGGTGGGGGAGGGAGCCACCGATCCACCCGGAGGCCCTCAGAGAGATGGCAACCAGGGGTAGGGACGGTGACTCGAGGACCACATCTGTACCTGAAGGAGGTAGGGAAAGAGGCGGCGACGCGAGTCCCATGGGGGCACGCAGGCAGAGCTGATTATGATGGCGGCGCTCCAACCCTTGCGACGTCTGCACCGTCGTCACACGCCACCCATGGGCACCCATGGCACCCATGGGCATCTGCACTCATGGGCCCACATGGCCGTGCCAGGGGCATACTGCTGCGAGGGCCGGGAGTGGGGGCATCAGGAAATGGAGCAGGGTCCACGGTTTATGCTCATTAAGGAGCTCTTCCAGACTGCGTCTATCAATTGGCGTAGTGTGATAGGTGCTCAAAAACAGGGTGAGGACTGATGTGGTTGGAGATGTGTCGACCACCTTAGTCAACTGTTGTTTAAAACTGCGGACAAGCCTCTCCACTGCGCTATTGGACGAAGGGTGGAAAGGAGGCTACAGGTATGTTTCATACCATTCGCCAGACAGAAGTCATGGGAGAAGGACGCTGTGAATTGGGGACCATTATCGGAGACCAATGTGCGTGGGAGACACTCGATGGCGAAAACCTGGGCCAGAGCCGTGATTGTAGCCTCCATGGTGTTGGATGCCATTCGGAAAACATATGGGTATTTGGAGTAGGCATCAATGATGAGTAACCACATGGACCCCAAAAATGGGCACGCAAAATCGATATGGATGCGATCCCAGGGCTGGCGACACACAGGCCAGGGTGCAAATGACTGAGGAGGACCCGCCTGGTGATGCGCACAGACAGTGCACCCATGGACCAGGCGCTCAATATCGCCATCAATGCCGGCCCAATACACATGCCACATGAGCCAAGCCTTTCATACAGGACACACCCCAGTGCCTAACAAACCAATTGCCCGAAGCCATAATTCTAGAGGGATGACCACCTAATGGGCATCGGACTCCGTGGCCAACAGAAGGACATCATCGACCAAGGAGAGCCTGTGGGACAGATGGCGCCAGGGCCTGAAATCAGACTGTATCCAACGAGCAACGGAGGATGCCCACCGGTCGACCACGTAGTTGAGAACCTGTCGCAAGACAGGGTCGCCGGCGGGTAGCCGCAGCAATGTGAGCAGCCCTAAAAGGCAGACTATCCAGTGCATTCTGGCAGGTGGTATCAATGTGACAGCAGAGGACCTCCTGTTGGTCAAAGTCAGGATCGGGGCCTGCTGGGAGACGTGACAAAGTGTCAGTGTTAGCATTGTGGCTTATATCGGATGGTGTAAGTGTAATTACATAAAAAAATGCCCAGCACTGGAGACGTTGAGCCATCTGCTGATGAAGGTGAGAGCGGGGTCCGAAAAATGTAACCAAGGGTTCATGGTCCGTCAGGAGGGGGAACTTTGCCCTAAAGAGATAGATGGGAAATTCTTGGACAGTGAACACTATCGCCAGAGCCTCCGTTCCAGTCTGGGAGTGGTTCTGTTGTGCTGGGGTCAACATCTTAGAGGCATAAGTGACGGGCTATTTAGAGCCATCAGCATCCCAGTGCACAAGGATGACCCCAAGGCCGTATGCCGATGCATCAGCCGCCACAACCAAGGGACGGTCTGGAGGAAAGGGAGTAAGGCCAGGTGCGAACTTTGCATCGCCTTGAAATGGAGAAAAGCCTGGTCAGAGGCAGGAGTGCAATCGAAAGGTACCCCTTTGCGAGGCAAGTGATTGAGGGGTTGACCAACAGAGGCAGCCTGGGGCAAGAACTTCAAGTAATAAGTAACCTTGGCCAAAAACACCTGGAGTTCAGGTAACACTTTGGGATGAGAAAGGCCTCAATGGCCACGACATTATGACCCAAAGGGCGAATGCCATCTTAGCTAAGCCAGTGGCCTAAGTATTCCACCTCCGGTTGAAAGAAACAACACTTGTCCAGTCCGCAGCATAACCAGCAGACTGCAGAGCGTGAAATAAGATACTGAGGTTTTGCAAATGTTATAGAGAGAATAATTCTTGATTATTGAGACTTTATATTAATATATCATGAATTTTCGGTATATGATATGAGGGAACTCCTGATAACCAAGATGTCATCCAGATAATTCACACAGGCAGGGATAGGCTGTGTAAGCTATTCCAGGAATCGCTGGAAAATAGCCAGCGCCAAAGAGACACCAAAGGGAAGGCACTTGTATTTATACAGTTCGAAAGGCGTGTTGATATCCATGATGTTCTGTGATTCAGCATCCAAGGGCAACTGGTGGTATGCCTCGGCCAGGCCGATCTTGGAAAAATAGTCTCCCCTGGCAAGCTTGGCAAGTATGTCTTTCTGTTGGAGAATGGGGTAAGTGTCAATGAGGGAGTGAGCATTGACGGTAGCGCCGAAGTCCCCACACAGCCTAAGGGGACCCTTTGGGTTTCTGTATGACCACCAGTGGTGTCACCCATGCACTATAAGTTTCAGGCTCCAGCACGCCAGTGGCCTGGAGCCGATCAAGTTCCTGCTTGACTGCAGGCCGGAAGGGGCTGGGCCTGGATAAAGCGAGGCTGAGCATCCGGCCATAGGGGGATGTGCGCCTGAAAGCCAGGAGCACATCCGAGATCTGGTGCAAACAACAACAAAAAAGTGGAGCACAGATCATCCAAGTCCTGAAAGGGAACAGCTGTAGAAACGACCTTAACTTCGTCGGAAATTGAAGAAGCCAAACAGTTGAAACGCATTCAGGCCAAGAATATTCGAAGCCGACAGATGGTCGACGACAAAGAGGGTTAGGAGCCGGGGAACACGCTTATACGTCGCCCGGGCAATGAACTGCCCACGAAGGGGATCGAAACCGTCTCTGTAGGCGACCAAACGACAAGGGCGAGAGGGAGGTGACAACGCAGGATAGCCCAACTGGGTATATTACGCCACAGTAATCAGGGAGATGGTGGGCCCAGTGTCGACCTGAAAACTCGCAATCTCCACGAAAATGTGGAGGGTGAGGTAAAGCTTTCACACTGATGGGTCATCCAGTGGGATGACTGACTGCAGAGCATGGACTGTACCTTGAGGCCCCAGAAGGGCAGGACTGGAGCGAGTCACGTGACTACGACATACCGATCTGATGTGGCCCTCCTTGTTACACAGCGTGCACGTTTTGCAGTGGTGGGGACAATCAGCTGGCGAATGTGCAGTAAAGCACTGTGGGCAAGATGGAAGTGGGCCGTTCGACCGGCGACGAGGGGCGACCGAAGGCGCCGATTTCACAGAGACGTCGGACAATGAGGAGTTCCGACGGCGCCAGCCTCTGTCGGCTGGGACACGTCGACGTCGCAAGGGCGAAACCCGTCGAGACGCCGGGATCGCCGCCACCTGCGGTTGCGCCATAAGACGCTCGTTAGCCGCTTGAGCAACTTCAAAGGAGTGGGCAATGCAGAGAATCACTTCCAAGGGGGGGTTGTCGAGTTTCAGTACCGCAGTACGGACCTCAGGATCGGGAACCAGCTGAACCACCACATCCCGGAACAGGGAGTCTGCATACGATGCCTTACACTGCTGATTGGTGCACATAAAATCGCATCGATGGCTGAGTCCCTGCAAGTCCGTGACCCAGGAACCATACAATTGACCAGGCTGTTTATGGTACTGGTGGAACTCCAGCCGAGAGGCGATCACATGGTAGCATTGGGAATAATAGTTTGTGAGCAAAAGGCAGATCTCCTGGAAAGAGAGAGCCACATGATCAGACAACGGTGCCAACTTGTCAAGAAGAAATGGTGTTTCAGCCGACGTAAGTAGGTTTCCGAGTCTTCGTTAGCGTCATTGAAGGGTGGAAACGACGGCGGACGTGGAAAAGCATCGGACACCTGAAATCTCTGAAGCTGTTGTGGTAACGCATCCTGGGAACGACTTTGTCCGTTAGCAACTGCAGTGACTTTTGTAAGATGTCTAACTGGAGCTGCTGCTGTTGCTCCAGTAGACAGATCAACTTCGCCTCCATACCAAAAACGACCACCTTTTACCTCGTCGTCCAAATGTTGTTACAGCGACCGGAACAGCCGCGAACGACAACACAACGGGAGAGGACAAACACGATCAACGAAGGACCTTACGACAACAAGAAGAACAAGACGACAGAGTCAAGAAAACCTAACTAGACAACCACGTCCACTCGTAAACAAAACAGGAAAGTAAATACGCTGTCTAAGGCGAGGCGATATGTCCAGAGATGTACGCAATGTTAGACTGGCTAGTTGAGCGAGAGGCAGGCGCTTAGGTACTCTATCGACGACGCCGTTATTGGCCGGTGCAACCACGTGTTCCACTGTGGCGCCCTCACATTAAATGCGGGCCAGGAGGCGCGCACCGCCACAGCTTACGGCGCGATGGTGCAGAGACCTCTAGGGGTCTCCGACGTCAATGACGTCTGGCGGGGATTCAAATTCCGCGGTGCATGGTACCAGATATTTTTGGGTACACAAAGCGTTTCCCAACAATTTTAGTAAGTAATCTCAGTGCGTTACAATGTGTAGACAAAGGTTACGACTTGCAAGCAAGCACGCAGTTATAAATGAAGAAGACATAAGGAAAGAGAAGTACTGGCTGTACTATATCACATTTAATGACATTTAATATTGTCATATCAGGTAGATTCAATTTTTATTACTGGCTTTAATGCAGACTACTGTCAAGACAGTTTCTTGAGAACAATACTGAAGGAGGCTACAGAGAGGATTCTGCAACCAGAGACTGTTCATTGTTTCTCCTGGCCAGATTCCTCTCAGCTGCTGAACACAGCTCTAGCTCTGCAGGGATGCTATTTGGGTTCCACCATGCCAGTACCCTGTACTGCACTATGGGGAGCGTCGTTCCATTACAAACGAAACAGACGAAGAGCACTGGTCCTTGCACCATAGTAGCTAGATGTACATAATACACAAACTGCGCTATCCCTTGAGCCTGGTGGAACCCAATTCTAATAATAATACCTATTCCGCTTAAAATAACGGTCTTAACTGACATAAAAAGACATTCCTTCTTTGAGGCAAATTTTGTGTTATCAACAATTTTGAGTTGCCGCAATGTATACCGAGTACGTAGGTACATGTATCCAACCAGTCCGAGATAAACCAAATTGAAAGCCACTGACAGTGAAATCCCCACAAGGACTAACACACGACTGTGGATCAGGTAATATTTACTCGTCTTTTCCAAAGCAACAGCTGCCACACATACTATACTCCACGGTATTAACACATGCAACACCTGACGACAGAATAACTTGCTTACTTCAGCAGGTAGCAGGTCGTTAGGAAGCCTGAGATGACGAACACAAGCGTACATGTGGTAGCAGAATGAGTTTAGCCAGATACAGCTGAGAAGTGTGAGGGCGCTATCTATCAGCACTGCTGTAGGTAAGTCAGGGAAACCTGTCATACGATACACGACCTCAGAACACAGGATCTGGATTATACACGTGATCTGAAAGGACAAGAGTATCTTTCCAGGCAAGTTACGTAACTGTGGAAGGTACATGTATACTCCGGCAGTCGAAAAACGGAAAATAATATTTACCATTATAAATGAGATTTCTAAAGGCTTCAAGCTGTCGATTTTGAAATCCTTGTATTTTAAGGTAGCGTTATTTAAACTGCTTTTGTAGTTCAGCGCTTCTTCTGTTAGCTTTTGATGCAGTATGCTGCTAGTACGATCGCTCGATAGAAATTGGAAATAAATGAGCGTACAATTATGGTAATGCTTAAAGGAGGAAAAATCGCGACACTTCAGCAACAGAATAGCTCTGGAAACAGAGCAGATGGCATCTGTAGCGTTCGATTGCAGACACGATTGATCGTCAGGTCTATCGAAATAGCAGCGAGTATCACTCACGGACTGTATCATACTAAACGGGACGCCCTGGCAAATGCTGTACGAGTTGACTGCCATCCAGGCCAGCAGACAGAGGTTGACGTTCACCCTCTGCGTGTAGGCCAGGTAGCTGGTGACGGGTATGTGGGGCGACCTCTGCACCACGTCGTTCCACAGCTGCACACGGCACTGCTCGCGCTGCTTAAGGGCTTCCAGCGGCAGATCTTCCAGCGGACACGTGGGGTGGTCCAGGGCGTTCGCCAATAGCTGCACACAGTCAGTGTCCACGGAGAGCGTAGCGCTGCTTCTGTCCTCCAGCTGCCATTCCTCATCTGCAAAAATATGACAGCAAGTATGTGGCGCCCATATACTGCAAGTAGCGGGATCCCATGCCTCCTCTCGATGATAAGATTGGTCGTTGTTTACCTATATTATCTTGGAGCATTTGCCCAGAATTATGTAAGGCGACAAGCCAACATAAGTTAAGAGTATTGACAAAGATAGACATCATTGTTAAGTATGCAAGTCTATTTCATCTACAGGGTGTCCAAAAATTCCTTGTAACTCTCTTAATAAAAATGAGGAAATAAATAGGTTTTATTGATATTCCAGCTTTGAAGATGGCCAAAGAAACAATGTTACCAGAATTATATTTTTGTTTCAGCGCTGCAGTCTTTGAGTTCCGAATCCATGGAGCAGCAGTTATATTGTAAAGGAGAGGTTAGTGGCGGATTTGTGGGTGCATGAACACCTGCATTAGTGAAAACCATGAAATGCATGATGAGACCGTTTGCCACGGTTCACTTCGTAAAGCAGCCCCTCCTGATTGAGATAAATGTCCTGTATTGAAAGGCCTCTGTTGGATTCCGTTCAAGTTAATTTCATAAATCTGTTATCATTTACGGCATACATTCCTCTTCTAAATTTACTGTGGTGTTTCTGACTATCTGGGAGGAGACTGAGCAGTGAAATGTGTTACTTTTACTCATTAACAAGAACGATCTGTCACACTACTACACTTTAAAACACAGTTTATATGTAATTCATGTCACACAGTCTCATACGGAACCTACATCCGCTTTCTTTTATATACTGTATATGATGAGATACTGTCATCCCCCTTCCCTTCTGTGTGAGAGGATGAATGAGCAACTTTATTTCTAGTAGCATGCTGGATGGTAGCAGACAAGCCTGTCTGCTAGAGAACAGTAGGACCAACGTCGGAACAGGTAGCTACGCGTTCTAAAAGCAAAGGTTTCCATCCTTAGTATTGTCCTGTTCGTCCCTTGTCATGTTGGTATAGGTAGCTGCCTCTCTGGTAACTTCCGTTTTGTATAAGGAAACACGCTCGGTAGGAGCCCGGCAGGTCAGTCTCTCTGTGACGAGCGCCTGAAGTGGTAAGATTTCCGGCTAAGCGCGTGTCTGCTAAGTCCGTAGGACAATGGATTTCTTAAGATAAGCCTAACTGAAAATTTAATGACCTTTATTTCAGGTTTAGCTTTAAAATATCTAATGTTATCTTAAATTGCAACGCAGTGTAATTCGAGTGAAGTTCAGAACATATTCCAGTAGTTGCTTTGTCACTACTTTGTGAGCAAAGTGGAACCACGTGTTGACCAGTAACTCTAACTAAGATCATCAATCTTAAATGCGAATGTGCGTGAGATTATAACGTCTCGTCTTGACAATATTATTCAATATAGCAACTTTTCTGTATGTTTAACCCACGTGGGGTGTACTTTGTGAGACCAGTACCACGTGCTTATACAATTGTTTGACCCATCAGATTAATAGCATGACAATAGTAAAGAGTACGAGGTTTTTCTTTTGTAATTAGTGTTTTGATGTAATTTATTTTAATTATCAGAATTATTGTGGAGTTACACTCTTCGTGTAAGCCAAGTTGACCACTTGAAGCATGTGGTGTAATCATCAAAGTAGCCCTCAGCTATTCGTTTCGGGAAGATTTAACAGAGAGTTAGTATGAATTTAGTATACCAGTGTGTGGTAATTACATGACAGACAGGATTGCGCTACGATCGTAACTTCTTTGGGTGGAAATTGAATCGGTTGGTTGTGGTTAATTTCCTCTTGCATATGTTTCAACGTTCTTCGTGTATTATTTTATGAATGCAGTGTTGTATGCAGTCTCCCAATCTTGGCTTCATATTCGATGTGTTCCGTAAGATTACAAACTCACATTTTCACAATCCTAAATAAGGCACCAGCTTAGATATGACTCAAGTTTAATATGCTGAAATTTCAATGATCAATGTTAAAATAAATTTCCAAATATAAACTGATTTATTTTTTTTAATTTAAATTCTCTTAGTTTTCGTATGACCATTAAAAGATTATAATTAATGTTAGTCTGGTTGGGAATTTGGTAAGCTAGACTGGATACCCGGTGAAACAGTTGCGCAGTAATGCAACGTTAACTTCCCCAGACAGCTCACAGCTTTTAATCCACTTTTATGGTCTTGAATAGCAGCACCGCTTACACCTCAAATTAAAGCAACAACGTTACACTATTTTTAGGCTGTCTCAAAGACAGGCCACGTATTTGAAGCAATAAAAAGTGAGAGGAAACATGTGTCACGCCTCTTAATCAGATGAGCAGTCTCCAATGAAATACATTTGCAAAAGAGTAGTTCGACTTCAGGCATCTTGCTGAACAATGCACAACCACACTGAAAAAAATTGAATACGGAAGGATTTAGGGCGGTGTTTGTTACGGAATTATCTGACAAAGATATGGAGTAACAATTTTTAGCCTACGGTACTTCGTTGTGACAACTTCTGCCATGCCTCACTCAAGAGTGTTGCTTACTGATAAATGTGCCATATATAACAGTGTGCTCAGGAAAACTATTGTTTTCTTGTCTAAGGGAAATACTCATTATCAGCAAGAGTTGGTAAGGAACCCACCTCATCTTATGTGGCCATGGTGTGATTAAAATACCTGTTAGGACCACATTCTTCTGAAGCTTACATGAATGGGGACTTCCATTTCACTGTACAAGTGAAAAGCCCGGTACCTCAGCTCCATGACAATGCAGTCACGGATAGTGTGTGGTTGTAGCAGGAAGGAGCTTGAGTGACGTTTTGTTATTGAGGTGTGTGGGTTCCTTGATCAACAATTTGGCCTCGGATTGTGTGCTGTTCTGCAACATTTGAAGCACATTAAACAGGTGACCACGCTATCCCAATATTACCACCTCAACAACCCTTGGAAAAGGGCATGACAGATTTCAGATCTTACCACGCCAGTAACTCAATATGATGATTAATTAAGTCCCATGTGGCTGAACGTTAAGAGATCAATGGAAAATTGACGCAAGTGTTGAGGAAGTCTTTCTAAGCAGAATTACAAGTACGATCCACAATAAAGCAAAGGGGACAGCGAGACACATAGATCTCTGTGTAAGGTGTGACCGTCCCTACACCGATCTGCTGGATATGTATTTTTTATATCTCAGTACGCCATAATAGAACATACTCTTTTGACATAACTCCATGGGCATACTGTACAAAGAATGAGAACGCAGGCTGAATTCTCGTCTTTCTGATATTTCGCTTTCCTTCGTGAACTTAGTGAACCCATCACGCAGCGTAAAGAAAAGTGATGGAGCACATTTGTCACACAGGTTGTTTCGCTAACGCGAGAATGTCGAGGAAAAGCCCTACAAAATAAAGTAGCTGACGATTTAGGGAGTATCTTTACCACAATGAACGGTTACTCTCAGCATTCTGTTAGCATAAATTCAAAGACACCCAAAAAAATGTAATTACATCGTCTCACTCGTCTCTTGTGTGATGATAATAATGCAGAAATAAACGCAATTGGGACATATATGCCTCTGCTTCTTAGTGGATGAATGTGGGATAACAACTCCAGAGACTTGGGATTCAGGCATTGCTCCCGAGATTCCTTCTGTCACTTATCACTTCTTTCACCTCTGACAGTGCTCTATCGAAATCGAAACTGTTGGAACTACAGAATTGTTCAGAGACCCAATAATCAACTGTGTCTCACAATTATTAACTGGGATAGTTAGTTCAAAAGTAGGAAGACGGCGAGTGACCACAACATGCAGTAGAACAATTTCTCGCAAAGCTCTGTGGTGACCAAACCAGGCCTCAGCTTGAGGACAGCTTTATCGACTGCAATCCGAGAAGTACTGATAGTTGTTTTCCTCGAGCACTATTCATGTTCAGAGTACAAATCAAAGAAGCATGATACTGCTATGCTATACATCATCCAATGTATATAGTTCATGTAGACCCAGTAAGACGAATAAGTTCCGAAAGATTGTTATACACAGGCAGATTCTGTGAAAGGCCGAATATACGACTTTGATGTAGACACTTAACTTTTTTTTTTACTTACTTCACTCCCACCACATGATTGGGTGGTGGGCAAGTTGCAGACACGTGGCTGCTCTCCAGCCTATCCAGGTTAGAAATGCCTGTAAATTTTTACGGGTAGAATGAATAAAATGATAGGTTTAAAAAAAGGCATAGCGTCTCTAAAAAAACACGTACACTGAAGTTGATGATGGTGCTGTGGTGAGGATAAAGCTAATGGGTCTAGCAAGTCATGGGGAGTCAGTTCCCAATAACTACTACGAGGGCAATACAGTATGAAGCTGGTGCAGGTCAGAAAGGGTGTATATATTTCAAGGTGTTGGAGTGGGCTGGGTAGTATGATTGAGAAGTTGATGTGGGTAGAGTGAGGTGTGAGGCAGAGATTACGGTGGTCAGGAGGCTGGAAGCGGGAAAATCTACAGACTGAAGAGACATAGACGCTAGGATTATAACTGGTTGGATGAGTAATTGTCTACATACTGTTCTGGTACAGGAAGAAACAGCGAGCTGACGTTTAGCTGGAATAGGATACAAAAAGGGGGCAAATGGAGGGTAGGTATGACACGTTGGTATAGGTGCAGCAGAAGCCTAGGTATGCAGAGGATAGACGAGAACAATCTGCTTTTGATCTCGAAGTTTATGGAACGTATACGATTTGTGACAAAGTTTCAGGAACTTCAGAAGAGAGGGAAATCTAATCAGCTGGTAGAGCTTGCGTGTGAGACGCAAAAGACGATACAGAATGCAAAGGTGTTCTAAGACTCTAAGGAATAGTAAAATTTTGAGAGTGCTTAGATCGAAGCTCTATTGGTGGAAGTAACACTGGGGCAGTTAAGGCTTTTGGAAAGACGAAGCAAGAAACAAGATTAGGGGTTAACATCCTGTTGATGAAACAGGTATTAGAGACAGAGCATAACCCAGAAATGGGAAGAATGGGGAAACAGGACAGCTGTGTCCATCCAAAGGAACCGTCGTATCATTCACCTTAAGCTGTCGGGGGACATCACAGAGAAACAAAATTTGGTCGAAAATCAAGTTTGGAGACAACAGCTTACGACAGCATTCCCTCAACCAGTGGGTTTTTCCAAGTACAGAGGATGGTTGAATGATGGAATCCACGCATTGTCGAGTTTGCTGTTTTTTTATTTGAGTTTGTTGTAGGCTGCAGATGCATGATTATTTCAAAATATGAGAAAGAAAGTGAGAGTCCTCAGCCACTGTCAGCAAAGAGAACTGGAGCAGCAGGTCCGCCACCTTACTGTAAATGCTTATCTTCCTCCACGTAATTGGGTACTGTTCTTGTATTGTGAGAGAACTGTGACTCCAATTTATCTGCTTAGTATAGGTGTGGATGCGTTAATAGCTTAATATCCACATCTGATACGCATGTTGTTGTTGTGTATGCTTTTAATACATTTACAAGCAAATAAATGAAAAAGTCAATGAACAGAACTCCTTATGGTTTCGAAAGCCATACACTTATCTTTATCTCCTTTTGGTTGTGGCTGTATGAGCATGTATGGTATTACTTGGGGTTCAAATACTCAGCAGCTGCAAAAACACTGAGCGGCATTACAGCGCCAGTCTGCAGATGATGAACACTCCACGCTTACTGCAGCTGGGACAAGTATGTGTCTATTGTTGGCCCTCGACTCTCTGTACATGCTTGCTTGGTCTAGGCTTGACTGAGTGACGTTACACCAACACTGCACTCTGAAGGCAGAAGTTGAACTTTGTCACTTCTCTGCTGTCATCATGGAACTGTTGATACTCTCATAGACAGAATTCAGGCTGGTCTCTGACAGAACTCGTACCAGGCGCTGGCAGAGCTGGAAAAACTTGTCGTGTGTGATGCCTCAAAAGTACAGGAGGAGTGGATTACTGTTTCTTTCTCACTGGTGCCTGGTGATGGTGCTTAGGCGTACAGCATCTCTATGATGATCGATTGACGATTAGATGCAGGCGATTATGGTGGATACCACAGGTGTCACCTTCAACAATGTCTCAGGCCCACATGCCATGATACACTGAGGAGAGGTAATTTAATGTAGAACACTGACGCAAGGCCCGGTGATGAGAAACTTTATGCTTGCATCCCCCCTCCCATTACTGGTGTTAGACAGACACAGCGAGAGAGCACCCTGAGTTCCTGCTACTAATAAGGCAAGTGCACCATCCGCTTGTTACATATTTTTTACGAGCTTCAAACAGGAGTGACTTATTTTCAGTTATCTGTGTAGTTAATAGTTTATTTTTTGTAATTTCTTGTGTGTTCCAGTGCTTACAGCATTTTATTTCAATAACAGTGTAGTATACAGTACCGCCGTTGCTATCGACCCTCGTATCGTACAGGCTTTTGTTTGTTTGGTTAGAACAACTGAGTGTCAGTTAGACAATCAGTGAGAGAGCACTTCGATTTCCCGCTGCTAATAAGGCGAGTACACCGAGCTTCAAACAGGAGTGACTGCAGTAATGGATATGAACTGTGATTGTTGTGTACAGATGCGAGCTGAGTTGGCGACCCTTTTCTCATAGCTCCAGGCTGTGTGTTGGCTTCCGTCACACAGCTTGAGGCTGCTGGCAAGGAGCGCCACTGTGGGGGACTGAGCTCGGGATGCGAGGGACGTTGAGCATGTCTCACATGTCCTCCGATCAGTCCACTGCTGTGACCACTCTGGGTACTGCCTGCACTGAGGTTGCCCCTCACCCATGGTCGAGTGGAAGATCAATTCCAAGTCTGGCAGGCAGCGAAAAACATTCTGAGGGGCCTATCTTAGAGATCCCTGGTTCGTCTGAAGTGCAGATTTCGGATGTTATCTGTGGCTGACGATGTCTGGGCATTCACAGAGGGTGGGTTTGCTGGTAGTTGGCGGCTCCAACGTTAGGCGCGTAATGGCACCCCTTAGGAACATGGCTGCTAAGGAGGGGAAGGAAGCCAGTGTGCACTTTGTGTGCAGTTCGGGGGGATTCATTTCGGATGTAGAAAGGGTGCTTCAAGATGCCATGAAGAGTACAGGGTGCTGCCAACTGCAGGTGGTGGCTCATGTTGGTAGCAATGACGTGTGTCGCTTTGGAGTGGAGCAGATTCTCTCTGGTTTCGGGCAGCTAGCTGATATGGTAAAGACTGGCAGTCTTTGCTTCCAAGATTAAGGCGGAGTTCACCATCTGCAGCATCGTCGATAGAACCGACTGTGGTCCTTTGGTACAGAGCCGAGTGGAGGGGCTGAGTCAGAGGCTCAAGCGGTTCTGTGACTCTGTAGGCTGCAGATTCCTTGACTTGCGTCATTGGGTGGTGGGTTTCCGGGTCCGGTTCATAGGTCAGGAGTTCACTACACACAGTAGGTGGCTACACGGGTAGCGGGGGCTATGTGGAAGAGACTGGGCGGTTTCTTAGGTTAGAATGTCTGAGGAAACCACAGAAGGGTCGTCTGTCTAAAAGCGAGAAGGTAAAACTCAGTAAGGTAGGTGTAGAAACGATTGGAATTGTAGTTGTAAATTGTCGTAGCTGTGTTGGGGAAAGGACCACAGATCCAAGCCCTAATAAAAGAACTGAAGCTCAAATAGTTTTAGGTACAGAGAGGTGGCTAAAGCCGGAAATAAGTTCAGTCGAATTTTTTCAAATGATCTAACAGTGTTTAGCAAAGATAGATTAAAGACAGTTGGTGGTGGATTATTTATTGCTGTCAGAGGTAGTTGGCCTTGTAGCGCAATTGAAATAGATAGCTCATATGAAATAGTATGGGTAGAGGTTTACTTGACAATCAGATTAAACTATTAATTGGATCGTTTTACCGACCCCCCTACTCAGAAGATATAGTTGCTGAACAGTTCAAAGAAAACTTGAGTCTCATTTCAAATAAGTACTCCACTCATACAGTTATAGTCTGTGGTGACTTCAATCTATCCTCGATATGCTGGAAAAATTATACGATTAAAGCCGGCATAAAATGTCATCCGAAAGTGCACTGAATGCATTCTCAGAAAATTATTTTGAGAAATTAGTTCATGAGCGCACTCGAAGCGTAAATGGTTGCGACAACATACTTGGCCTTTTCGCAACACCTACAACCATCAAAAAGAAACGCAAAGTATATCTGTTTGAAAAAGCTTATAAAAATGGTCTTAACGCATTTTTAAGAGACAGTCTTCACTCCTTCACATCTGATCATGTAAGTGTAGAAAAGTCATGGAATGTTTTCAGAGTGGTAGCATCGACAGGAATTGAGAGATATAAACCACATATTTAATAAGTGATGGTACTGATCCTCCATGGTTCACAATACGGGTTTGATCGTTGTTTCAGAAGTAACGAAAAAAGGATGCTAAATTTAAAAGAACGCAGAATCTTCAAGACTGGCAACGTTTTACCGAAGTTTGAAATATAGCGCGTACTTCAGTGCGAGATGCATTTAATAATTTTCACAACGAAATTCTGTCTCGAAATCTGGCAGAAAACCCATAGAGTTTCTGGTCATACATAAAGCACACCAATGGTAAGACGTAATCAGTACCTTCACTGCGCGATAACAACGGTGAAGTCACTGATGACAGTGCCACTAAAGCAGAGTTAATAAACACGGTTTTCTGAAACTCTTTCACCAAAGAAGACGAAGTAAATATTCCTGAATTCCAATCAAGAACAATTGCTAAGATGAGAAACATAGAAATAGATATACTCGGTATAACAAAGCA